>NW_025974496.1:0-8461 GCF_021869965.1 Rhincodon typus
CCAGCATCTGCAGTTCCTACTATCTCTGAAACTATTATATGAGAGGTCTGTTCACAAGTCCGATATCAGCAGGGAAGAAGCTGTCCTTGAATCTGTTGGTACGTGTTTTCAAGCTTTTGTACCTTCTGCCCAATGGAAGAGGCTGGAAGTGAGTAAAACCAGGTTGAGAGGGGTCTTTGATCATGTTGGCTGCTTTCCCGAGGCAGTGGGAAGTGTAGACAGAGTCGATGGAAGGAAGGCTAGTTTTGGAGATGGACTGGGCCATCTTCACAACTCTAATTTCTTCCGGTCTTGGGCAGAGCACTTGCCATACCAAGCTGTGATGCATCTGGATAGGATGCTTTTTATGGCTCATCTGTAAAAATTGGTTAGGGTTATTGTGGACACGCTGAATTTCCTTAGCCTCCTGAGGAAGTAGAGGTGTTGGTGTGTTTTCTTGACTGTAACATCGACGTGGATGGACCAGGATAGATCACTAATGAAAACTAATGGCATGCTGGCCTTCATAGCGAGAGGATTTGTGCATAGGAATAGTGATGTATTGCTGCAGTTATACAGGGCCTTGGTGAGGCCACACCTTGAGTATTGGGTGCAGTTTTGGCCTCCTAGTCTGAGGAAGAACATTCCTGCTACTGAGAGAGTCCAGTGAAGGTTCACCAGACTGATTCCCAGGATGGCAGGACTGCCATATGAAGTAAAATTGGATCGACTGGTCTTGTATTTGCTGGAATTTAGAAGAATGAGGGGATTTCGTAAAAACGTACAAAATTCTGATGGGACTGGACAGGTTGATGCGAGAAGAATGTTCCCGATGTTGGGGAAGTCCAGAACTAGGGGTCACAGCCTAAGAATAAGGGGTAAGTCAATTCAGGACTGAGATGAGGAAGAATTTCTTCACTCAGAGAGTTGTGAACCTGTGGGATTCTCTCCCCCATGAAGCTGTTGGGGCCAGTTCGTTAGATATATTCAAGAGGGAACTGGACATGGCCCTTGCAGCTAAAGGGATCAAGGGGTAATGAGAGAAAGCGGGAGTGGAATACTGAGATTGCATGACCAGCCATGATCATATTGAATGGTGGTTCTATGAATGAATTTATGTATATACTCCCAGGAGCTTGAAGTTCTTGACTACCTCCAGCTGAGGACCATTGATACAGACAGGGCTGTGTCCTCCACTCTGCTTCCTGAAGTCAATGACCAGCTCCTTCGGTTTACTGACATTGAGGGAGAGATTGTTGTCTTTACATCGTGTCACTAAGCTATCTATCTCCTTCCTGTACTCTGTCTCATTGTTGTTTGAAATCTGACCCCCAACGGTGGTGTCATCAGCAAATTAGTAAACGGAGTTGGAGCTGTATTTGGCCGTGGGTGTATAAAGAGTATCGTAAAGGCTGAGTATGCAGCCTTGTGGGGCATCGGTGTTGAGGATTATTGCAGAGGAGGTGTTGTCGCCTATCCTTACTGATTGCAGTCTGTGCGTCAGGATGTCAAAGATCCAGTTGCAGAGGGGAGAGCAGAGTCCTGGATCAGTTTGGAGTTTGGAGATGAGGTTTTTTGGAATTATAATGATCAAGGCGGAGCTAAAGTCAGTAAATAGGAGTCTGATGTGGGTGTCCTTGTTATCCAGATGTTCCAGAGATGAGCGTAGAGATGGTGTCTGCCGTAGACGGTGGGTGAACTGTAGCGGATCAAGGCAATCTGGGAGACTGGAGTTGGTGTGTGCCATTACTAACCTCTCGAAGCACTTCACAATGATGGATGTCAGAGCACCTCCGGGTGGTAGTCATTAAGGCATGTGTCCTGGTTTTGATTTGCACCGGGATGATAGTGGTCTTTTTGAAGCAGGTGGGAGCCTCACATCATAGAAAGGAGAGGTTAAAGATGTCTGCGAATACTCTGGCCGGCAGGTCCATGCAGGATCTGAGTGCACGGCCAAGGACTCCATCCAGGCCCGTCGCTTTCCGTGGGTTCACCCTCAAGAAGGCCCAATCTGATATCTGCGGCAGTGACTGGGTGCAGGTGCACCCGAAACTGTCGGGGCAGGTAACACTATTTCACTGACCTTCTGGGAATTGTGAAGCTTGGAGAGAGATTGCAAATACGGGTGGGGGCGGATGAGATTCGATAGAAGATAAATGTTTTTGAGCAGCGTCCAAGTGCACACTTTCAGGAAGAGCTTCATTTCAGTCAGTCACACCCCATAAAACTCACACGCTAACGATGACAAACTCACCATATTTACACAGCCAGTTCTTAATCCTTAATTTATGTTTCCATCACTTGTTCCCTCATTCTGGTAAGTGCCAGGCATTCCTTCTACTCTAATTAAAGGAGGTGAGAGACCAAGGAGGAAGATTATTTTTTATGGATGCATTGACAAGGCCTGCATTTGTTGTCCATCTTGCATGGCCTCAACTGATTGGCTATCTGGACCAGTTCAGAGGGCAATTAAGAGTCAGTCATATTGCTGTGGGTCTGGAGTCACATGTAGATCAGACCAAGTAAGGATGGTAGCTTCCTTCCCCAAAGGACATTAGTGAAACAGATGGGTTTTCCAACAATCAACAATGGATTTATGGAGGTTAATTTCCCATCCAAACCACTCACCATGCTGATTTGGCCCAGAAACAAAGCCCATGTTCCCTTGATGAATTAGAGAAACGCTTCTTGAATGTTGTTAGAGCTGCACCCAACCAGGAAAGTGGGGAGTATTCCATCACCCTCCTGACTTGTGCCTTGTAGATGGTGGACAGGCTTTGAGGAGTCAGGAGTTGAGTTACTTGCCGCAGTATTCCCAGCCTCTGACCTGTTCTTGTAGCCGCTGTGTTAATGTGGTGAGTCCAGTTGAGTTTCTGGTCAATGGTAACCCCCAGGATGTTGATAGTGGGGGATTCAGTGATGGTAACACCATTGAATGTAAAGGGGTGATGGTTAGATTGTCTCTTATTCATGATGGTCATAGCCAGGCACTTGTTACAATGTGATTACCATATTACCAGGGGGTGGTGTTCCCATGTATCTGCTGCACTTCTCCTTCTAGATGGAAGGTGCTGTCTGAGGATCTTTCGTGAATTTGTGCAGTGCATCTTATAGAGGAGGGGTGGCAACTAGGGGAGTCAATGGCCTAGTGCCATTATCACTGGACTGTTAATCCAAAGACCCAGAAAATATTCTGGGGATCTGGGTTCAAATCCCACCACCGCAGATGGTGGAATTTGAATTCAATAATCTCCGTGTGGAGTTTGCACATAGAATCCCCACAATGTGGAAACTGGCCATTCAACCCAACAAATCCACACCGCCACTCTGAAAACCATCCCACCCAGACCCATTCCCCTGTAACCTGGCATTTCCCATGGCTAAACCACCTAACTTACACCATGGGCAATTTAGCACAGCCAATCCACCCTAACCTGCACATCTTTGGACTGTGGGAGGAAACCCACGCAGACACAGGGAGAATGTGCAAACTTCACACAGGCAGTTGTCTGAGGGTGGAATTGAACCCGGGTCCCTGGTGCGCTGGGACAGCAGTGCTAACCACTGAGCCACCATGCCTTCCCCATGCCTCTGTGGGTTTCCTCTTCGTGCTCCAGTTTCTCCCACAGTCCAAAGATGTGCAGGCTAGGTGGATTGGCCATGCTAAATTGCCCCATGTGGGCCAGGTGGATTAGCCATAGGAAATGCAGGTTTATAGGGTAGGGGATTCTGAGTGTGATGCTGTTGGGAGCATCGGTGTAGACTCAGTGGGCCGAATGGCCTGTATACGCACTGTAGGGATTCTATGATTTATTTCAGGTTATCAACATCAATGAAAAAGCCAGCACTATGAAAGCAAATGTGTTCTGAGTGCCATAGAACTGGTGACATGTTCAAAGCCTCTTGAAGCTATTGTTATTGCTGTATTATCACTAGCATTCAAAATGCCTACCCTAGCTCACTCAATATTTGAACTGTCTGAATATTCCTTTTTCCATTCAGTAAAGGTATAATGCAATTCATTAATAAGCGTTAGGACTGCACTTTCCAGTGATACAGAAATAGACAGCCTACATGGGTAAACCATAATACTAAAGCTTTTGTATAGTCAGTCCAAATAGAACAAGGAACAAGAAGAAAAGGAGAGAGAAGAAGTATCTCTGTAATAAACAGCACAGCGGTGGGTTAAATTATATGGGATGTGTCTATAATTCATCACCCCAAGGCCACACACTCTTCCCCGATGCTCATCACATTAAGATTTTGAAAATGGGATCTCAAGCAGCTGCCTGAGTATTAACTCACACCATGTTGTGTTCACCCAGAACCCTTACTCACCTCAACTGGCATCCCATCTGCCAATCCCTCACTTGTAATCACCTCACTTGCACCATCTCCCCTCCATCAAACCCCACATCCATTCCTACCCTCCGGAAGATCTGTGCTGGTCAGAAATCACACGACATCAGGTTATAGTCCGACAGGTTTATTTGAAATCACAAGCTTTCGGAGCGTTTTGTGCATCCCAGAACTGAATCACTTCACCGTCCATGGCCACACCCTCAGTTGCCAAGGCCCCAAAGCTCGGTAATTCCTTCCTTGCCTCGAACAAGGCATTCCTCAATGCACCTCTCACCAAACTGTTTGAGTAGTCATCCTAGAATCTCCTTCTGTTGACTCGGTAGCAAATTTCGATACCGCCGTGAGAATTTTACGACATGAATGGCGCTATGTAAATGCAACTTGCTGTTGCTTTGTGTTAAAGTGTTAAAGAAAAGTATGTTTTCCTGATTTAAATTGGTCCAGAGTTTTCCTTTCAGATAAAAGCACAAATAAACTATCTAAAATATATTAAATACGTCAGTGGGGTGTTGGAAGGATGGGCCAATGGGCCGAGGAGTGGCAGATGGAGTTTAATTCAGATAAATGTGAGGTGCTGATTTTGGAAAGGCAAATCAGGGCAGGACATATACACTTAATGGTAAGGCCCTGGGGAGTGTTGCTGAACGAAGAGTCCTTGGATTGCAGGTTCATAGTTCCTTGAAAGTGGAGTCACAGGTAGATAGGATAGTGAAGAAGTCACAAAAACAAAATTGCTGGAAAAGCTCAGCAGGTCTGGCAGCATCTGTGGAGAGATAGCAGAGTTAACGTTTCAGGTCCGGTGACCCTTCCTCAGAACTGATGATAGTAAAGAAGGCGTTTGGTATAGTTGCCTTCATTGGTCAGTGCATGTTATCAGAAGGATATTACTAAACTGGAGAGGGCTCAGAAAAGATTTACCAGGATGTTGCCAAGAATGGAGGGTTTGAGTTATAAGGAGAGGCTGGATAGGCTGGGACTTTTTTCACTGGTGCATAGGAGATTGAGACAGAGATTTAGAAAATCATGTGGATTATAGATCAGGCAAATGGCAGGTGTCTTTTTCCTAGGATGGGGGATTTCAAGACGAGAGGGCATATTTTTAAGGTGAGAGGAGAAAGATTTAAAACAGACATGAGGGGCAACTTTTTTATACAGAGAGTAGCTCGTGTGTGAAATGAACTACCAGAGGAAGTGGTGGATGCACCTACAGTTACAACATTTAAAAGACATTTAAATAAGTACATGAATAGGAAAGGTTTAGAGGGAGATAACAAGGTGTAGAGCTGGATGAACACAGCAGGCCAAGCAGCATCAGAGGAGCAGGAAGGCTGACGTTTCAGGCCTAGACCCTTCATCAGAAATGGGGGAGGGGAAGGGGGTTCTGAAATAAATAGGGAGAGAGGGGGAGGCGGATAGAAGATGGATAGAGGAGAGGATAGGTGGAGAGGAGACAGACAGGTCAAAGAGGCGGGGATGGAGCCAGTAAAGGTGAATGTAGGTGGGGAGTTAGGGAGGGGATAGGTCAGTCCAGGGAGGACGGACAGGTCAAGGGGGCGGGATGAGGTTAGTAGGTAGGAGATGGGGGTGCAGCTTGAGGTGGGAGGAGGGGATAGGTGGGAGGAAGAACAGGTTAGGGAGGCAGGGACGAGCTGGGCTGGTTTTGGGATGCGGTGGGGGGAGGGGAGATTTTGAAACTTGTGAAATCCACATTGATACCATTGGGCTGCAGGGTTCCCAAGCGGAATATGATTTGCCGTTCCTGCAACCTTCGGGTGGCATCGTTGTGGCACTGCAGGAGGCCCAGGATGGACATGTCGTCTGAGGAATGGGAGGGGGAGTTGAAATGGTTCGCGACTGGGAGGTGCAGTTGTTTAGTGATATGGGCCAAGAACAGGCAGATGGGACTAGTCTAGTTTGGGAACATGGTTAGCATGGACTGGTCAGATCGAAGGGTCTGTTTCCGTGCTGTATGACTCTATGACTATTTAGTTCAAAATACTCTCTACTTCATTTGTTATGTAATTGGCAAAGACACTGGCATTAGTACAGAGCAGGTAGAGGCTTACCCACCAGTAAGGGTCCCTCTTAGCCCAGGCATTGGTGCCAGTGCCCAATGAACCTAACCCCACACCAGTCTTTGAGACATGAATTCATTTCTCCGTGTTATTTGCCCTAAGCCAAATGAATTGCCTGGTTCAGGTAAGGTAAGAAGGTGAAGTCACTATAGTCCAAGAGGAATGCTGTCTCACTAGAGGAACACGACCAGTAATAAGTTTAACCTGAGAGTCACCATAACTCAGACAAGTTTGAGAGCAGGATGCCCCTTGTACAACTCAAATGAAATCCACACACTCTGGGCCAACATG
Organism: Rhincodon typus; assembly: GCF_021869965.1. NCBI lineage: Eukaryota > Metazoa > Chordata > Chondrichthyes > Orectolobiformes > Rhincodontidae > Rhincodon > Rhincodon typus. The sequence continues at coordinate 6,708 of NW_025974496.1, forward strand.
TGACAAGTGGATGTGGTTCCACTGATACAAGATATCTTTGTCATATACTCTTACTCATCTGATGAACAAATGTATCATATCTAAACGCTTGCTCCTTTACAAATTTTCTGAAAAGTCCTTTCAAATGATTGCGTACCTATACTTGGTAGACCATAGAACATAGAACATAGAACAGCACAGCACAGTACAGGCCCTTCGGCCCACGATATTGCGCTGAACTTTTACCCTAAACTTAAGGTCTATCTAACCTCCACCCCTACCTTATACTATCATCCAAATGCCTATCTAATAGCCGCTTAAATGCCCCCAATGAGGCCGACTCCACTACCCTCTCCAGCAATGCATTCCACACCCCTACCACTCTCTGCATAAAGAACCTACCTCTGACGTCTCCCCTGTATCTGCCCCTACTCACTTTAAAACTATGCCGCCTTGTAATAGCTACCTCCACCCTAGGAAAAAGTCTCCGATCATTTTGTACACCTTTATCAAGTCACCTCTCAGCCTTTATCTGTGGAATTCCCTGCCCAGTGAAGCGGTTGAAGCTACCTTGCTGAAAGTTTTTAAGGCAAGGCTAGTTAAATTTTTGAACAGTAAAGGAATTAAGGGTTATGGTGAGTGGGCGGGTAAGTGGAACCGAGTCTCAAAGATCAGCCATGATCTTATTAAATGGCGGGGCAGGCTCGAGGGGCCAGATGGCCTACTCCTGATCCTAGTTCTTATGTTTGTCGTTCTAAAGAGAAAAGCCCTAGCTCTCTCAACCTTTCCTCATAAGACCTTCCCTCCATTCCAGGCAACATCCTGGTAAATCTTCTCTGCACCTTTTCCAACACTTCCACATCTTTCCTGTAATGAGGCGACCAGAACTGGACACAATACTCCAGATGTGGCCGAACCAGGGTTTTGTATAGCTGGAGCATAACTTCACGGCTCTTGAACTCAATCCCTCTATTAATGAAAGCTAACACACCATACGCCTTCTTAACAACTCTATCCACCTTGGTGGCAGCTTTCAGGGAACTGTGAACATGAACCCCGAGATCCCTCTGCTCCTCCACACTGCCAAGAATCTTTCCGTTAACCCTGTATTCTGCTTTCAAGTTTTTCCTTCCAAAATGAATCACCTCACACTTTTCAGGGGTAAACTCCATCTGCCACTTCTCAGGCCAGCTCTGCATCCTATCAATGTCCCTTTGTAACCTAGAACAGCCCTCCGCACTATCCACAACATGACCCACCTTCGTATCGTCCACGAACTTGCTAATCCACCCCTCCTTCATCCAAATCATTCACAAATAGGAGAGGACCCACGACAGATCCTTGTGGTACACTACTCATAGGTTTATTTTCTCATTTATTGATTCACAGGATGAGGGCGTCGCTGGCCAGGCCAGCATTTATTGCCTATCCTTAATTCCCAGAGGACAGTTATCAATCAACCACATTGCTGTGGGTCTGGAGTCACATGTAGGCCAGACCAGGTAAGGATGGCAGTTTCCTTCCCTAAAGGGCATTAGTGACCCAGATGAGTTTTGTTTTCCCGATAATTGACAATGGATTCACGGTCATCGTTAGATTCTTAATTCCAAGTATTTATAGAATTCAAATTCCACCATCTGCTATGGCAGGATTTGAACCCAGGTCCCCAGGACATTATCTGGGTCTCTGGATTAACAATCCAGCGATAGTACCACTTGGCCATGGCCTCCCCTTGTGGTCAGGAACCTTCGTAAAGAAAGGCTCCCTAGTCCCTG
>NW_025974497.1:0-8461 GCF_021869965.1 Rhincodon typus
TTTCTGATGAAGGGTCGAGGCCCGAAACGTCAGCCTCTCTGCTCCTATGATGCTGCTTGGCCTGCTGTGTTCATCCAGCCCTGCACATTAAATTCTTGCTTTTCTTTTGCATATTAAGGATCCAAGTGTCCTTTTTCCGTTATGTCGAACAGTTTCTTAGAACTTTGTTTTACTAAGAAAGCATAATCAGATAACTGACTGCTGTGATCCATTCATTTCAATTTGGAGTTCTCTCCATTCTCCAGCATCTGTTTTAAGATTGCAATATAAATCAATAGTCCTTTCTCATTCACACATTTCTTACTATGATGTAGCACTCAATGAACATTGCTACTGAATACCTTTTTAGAATTTCTTCCAATATTTTCATTAAACAAAAGGCCATTTCTACTGCCTGACCAAGAGCAAGAATCTTTGCCACAAAGGTACTTATTACCTTTCAGATCTTTTTATCTTCCCAAATTAAAAGGTAAATCTACCCCCTTTCCTGCAAGAAAAATTATAAACCGTCCTACATTTGAGAATCCATCACAGAGATTTGCACAAGAAATGTCGCTAAAACCTGCATGTTTCATGTTCCTGGCATCTCCTGATGAAGAAAGCTTCAAAACAAAATACTCCAGTTTCAATTTTTTCAATGTTTTGTTGGCCTGAATAATATCCCTCACCTTGGGATTTTTCATAGTTGCATTCAACTCTAATAGGTCAAAACTGGCATTTTTTTTTGTTACCCAGCCAATTCAGCTGCCCAATTACACTTCTTGGATACTGCTGCTCTTTATACGAACTCCTACTTTAACTAATAGCAATAGGGTTAACATTTTCCAAACAAGATTGCTGATGCAAAATGGGGTTTGAACTATTCTCTAAATCCACTGGTAGCAAATTCCTTTCCATTATCTATGATAAATTTTCCCAGTAGTCCAAGTTTGGTCCATATCCACTTATTTAATACATTATGCACAATTATTTTCTTATGTTTACTATGTATTTCTGTTAACTGACAAAATCAGATTGCAGACCGTGATGGTGTCCTTCAGTATTTTTAATGACTCTTACATCTACCATATATCTCTTCTATAAGCTTATCATATCAAATCCATCCTTTCTCCCTATCTAATAACTCTTTGCATCTTGAGTGTTCAGCTAAATTTGGACACCAAACCTAAAGAAAGATACATTGATCTTAAAAGCTCAGATTCATCTGAATTATACTAGGGCTTAAAGGGTTAAACAATGAGGACAGATTATTTTTCACTTATGTTTATATAGTTGAGGAGTGATGTAATTGAGATATTTAAAATAATAAATAGATTGGCTAGGTATTTCCTGTCATGGAGGAAATACAGAACAAAAAGTTATAATTTTAAACCTAGAGCTAGTCTATTTAGGAGTAAAATCAGGAAACAGTCTTTCACATAAAGGGTAGGTTAAATCTGGAACTGTCACTCAAAAGGCTGTGGATTATAGCTGCATTAAAACTTTTAAGACTGAAATTGAAGTTGAGTAAATGATATTGAGGTACAAATCAGTTACAGGAAGAGTAGTGGCTAATGTTTCCTGAATGGGAGCAAGATAGTAAGTTCCCCAAGGGTCAATTTTTGGATCTTTGCTCTTCCTGATACATATTATTGGTGTGCAGGGCACAATTTCAAAATTTGCAGATAATAACTTGGAAGTTTTTAAATATGTAAAGTGGACAGCATAGAATTTCAAGACTACATGGACAGTTTGATGGAATGGGAGGTCAAATGACAGATGAAAATCAATGCAGAGAAATTTAAATTAATATTACAAGAAAGGGGAGCAGAGTAGAACATATGATGTGCCAAGCCTTGTTCATCATTTAATATGATCATGGCTGATCTTAGACTTCAACTTCACTTTTCTGCACATTCCCCATACGCCTCACATACCTGATAGATCATACATACAAGTTAGGAGAAGGAATAGGCCAATCTACTCCTTAAGCTTGCTTCACCATTCAATAAGGTCATGGCTGATCTGATTGTAACTTCAAATCTGACTCCTGCCTAATTCTGATCATATTTCAGCCCCATGCTTAACGAGTATTTATCTACCTCTACCTTCCAAATATTGAAGGACTCTGCTTCAACCATCTTTTCAGGAAGAGACTTCCAAAGGCTATGACCCTTTGAGTCTCATCTCTGTGTTAGATGGGTGAATCCTGACTTTTAAACAGCGATCCCTTTTTCTAGATTTTCTGTAAGAGGAAATATCTCCACATCTAACCTGTCAAGACCCCTCAGGATTTTATATGTTTCAATTAAGTCACTTCTTATTCTTCTAAACACCAGCAGATGAAAACCTAGCCTGTCCAACCTTTCCTCATAAGACAATACTTCCCCACCCCACTCCTGCCCCACTTCAGGTATGATTGTAATGAAACAAAAGTCTATCCCAGCATTCTGTGGTTGGTTCACTTACTGAGCTGGTTCGTTAGTTTGCAGACATTTCATTACCCTGCTGAGAACATCATCAGTGCAGCCTCCGATGAAGCGCTGTTGTGTTTTCCCACCTGGTATTTAAACTCTGGGGTCCATTGGATTTGATTACCTCATTTCTGGTTTTCCTTTGCAGTTGTGTATATATAGGGTCAAGTTCTATGTGTCTGTTGATGGCCTTCTTGGTGGAGAAGCAGGCCTCTAGGAATTCCCATGCTTGTCTCTGTTTGGCCTGTCCGAGGATCCTAGTGTTGTCCCAATCAAACTGATGGTTCTCCTTATCCGTGTGAATGGAGATGCGTGAGTATCGGTCGTGTCTTTTTGTTGCTAGTTGGTGTTCATGTACCCTTGTGGTCAATTTTCTTCCTGTCTGTCCAATGTAATGTTTGTCGCAGTCCTTGCATGGGATTTTGTATATTACATTGGTTCTGTCCATAGTGGGTAAGGGGTCTTTGGTTCGAGTTAGCAGTTGGTGTAGGGTTGACATAGGTTTGTGTGCTACTGTGATGCCCAATGGTTGTAGGAGTCTTGTGGTCAGTTCGGATATGTTCTTGATGTATGGTAGTGTGATGAGTTTGTTAGGGCATGCAGTATCTTCCTGTTGTTGTTCGTGTGATAGGCATTGTCGGATCCAGATGTTCAGCTATCTATTGTCCTTAAATACTTGATGGAGGTACTCTTCTTCTTTTTGGCATAGTTCTGGGTTGCTACAGTGTGTTATCGCAGGCCCTAACACACTCGTCACGCTACCATACATCAAGAACATATCCCAACTGACCACAAGACTCCTACGACCATTGGACATCAGAGTAGCACACAAACCCACGTCAACCCTACGTCAATTGCTAACTCAAACCAAAGACCCCTTACCCACTATGGGCAGAGCCAACGTAATATACAAAATCTCATGCAGGGACTGCGACAAACATTACATTGGACAGACAGGAAGAAAATTGGCCACAAGGGTACATGAACACCAACTAGCAACAAAAAGACACAACCAATACTCACTCATCTCCATGCACATGGATAAGGAGAACCGTCAGTTCAATTGGGACAACACCAGGATCCTAGGACAGGCCAAACAGAGACAAGCACGGGAATTCTTAGAGACCTGGTTCTCCACCAAGAAGGCCATCAACAAACACATAGAACTTGACCCTATATATACACCACTGCGAAAGAAAACCGGAAATGAGGTAATCAAATCCAACAGACCCCAGAGTTTAAATACCAGGCTGCACTGATGATGTTACTCAGCAGGGTAATGAAATGTCTGTGAACTAATGAACCAGCTCGGCGAACGAACCAACCACAGCATCCACAACCCAAGCTACAGATCTACTCAAGAACCTATCCCAGCATTAAATGTATTCAACAGTGAAGACTCCACAATCCTTTGGGACAGAAAATTCCAAAAATGTACAACCTGTGGAGTTAAATAATTCATGCTCATCTCAGTATAAAAGCTTGGCCCCTTATCCTGAGAATGCATACACCTTAGATTTCCAACCAGTGAAAACAATCACTCATTGTCTACTCTATCATCCCATTCATAGCCTTAAACATTTCAATGAGATTGCTGTTTATACTTGTAAACTCCAGAGAATATAGACCCAGTATACTTTTGTACTTATCACGTCAGTTTCTTATCATAGGACAAATACCCCCCAATCCAGGAATCAATCTCGTGCTCCTTCATTGTACCACCTACAATGCAAGCAAATCTTTTCTTCACTATGGAGGCCAAAAGTGCACACAATGCTCCAGATGTGGTCTCACCAAAAACCTGTAAAATTGTAACAAGACTTATTCGTTCATGTACTCGATATACTTACAATGAAGGCTGACATGATATTTGCATGATATGACATATTTTTACAGCTGAAACGGAGAGACAGTACAAAACAAAGAAAGGAATTTGAAAGCGGTTGCAGGAGCAGAAGGGTCTGAGGCTATATATGCATAGATCATTGAAGGTGGCAGGACAGGTTGACAGACCAATTAATAAAGCAAACAGTATTTAGGATTTAGTAATACGAGCATACAGTACAAGAACAAGGATGATTTGTTGTACTTTTAGTAGAACTGTTATTTTAGCCTTATTTAGACTGTTATGTTCAGTTTTGGTTGCTACATTTTAGGAAAGATGTGAAAGCATAGGAGGGGGTGAAGAAAAGATTCACAAGAATAGTTCCAGGGATGAGGAACTCTAGTTACAAAATTAGTTTGGAGAGATGGGACTGTTTTCCTGAGGGAAGGAAAAGCTGACACAAGATTTGATGGAGGTAGGCAAAATCATTAAGGCTTTGGACTGATCCAGTAGGAAGGAACTGTTCCAACTTGTGAAAGGATTGAGAACTAAAGAGCACAGATTTGATGTAATTGGAAAGAAGCAAAAGTGATATTAATAAAACCTTTTTCATACAGTGCATGTTTTGGATCTGGAAGCTACTGCATGACAGTGTGAGGAGGAAATTTCAATCAAAGCATTCAAAAGGGAACTAGATTGCTATTGAGAAATGGAGATTATGTAAACTATGAGAAGGAGGGGGAAATGTGCTAAGTGATTTGCTATTTTAGTGAGCTAGTGCAAACAGGTTGAGCTGAAAGGCCTTCTTTGTTACAATGATTCTATCATCTGATTAATGTAATTTGAGGCTGAATTACCTACTCTGCTTCTTTGTTCTAATGTCATAGGTTGGCCCAGATTATTTAGAACCATAGTGATTTCTTTTATTCTAAAATGAGTTTCTCATTCCATTCTATTCCATCACAAATACTGTTAATTCCATACTTGATTTTTCCTGAGCCTAACTGCTATTGAGCTTATCCATGTCTTTGTTACCTTTATTACAACTATTACAAGGCTTTCCTGATAGCCTTCTATTCTTCATTTTCTGTGAGCATTATCCCATTGAAAACACTATTGCTCATTTCGATCCAACTCGTCCACCACTCCAGTACTTGCTGCCTTTTTATGGCATTGCCACCATCTATTTATACAACCTTCATGATTCCTGTTCTTAAAATTAATTCATGGTTTGTGTGTGTTGATGGCTGCGCCAGCATTTATTGTTCATCACTAGTTGTCCTTGAGAAGGTACTGGTGAGCTGCCTTCTTAACTGCTGCAGTCCATTTTGTGTAGGTAGACCCACAATGCCATTAGGGAGAATTTCAGGATCCTGACCCAATGATACTATAGGAACAGTGATATATGTTCAAGTCAGAATGGTGAGTGGCTTGGAGGAGAACTTGCAGGCAGAGATGTTTCCAAGTATTTGCTTCCCTTGTCCTTCTTGATGGGAGAGGTGGTCAGTGTGGAAGGTGCTAAGGAGCTTTGGTAAATTTCTGCAGTGCATCTTGTAGATAGTCCATACTGCTGCTGCTGCATCAGTGTTGGAGGGAGTAAATGTTAGTGGATGTGGTGCCAATCAGGTGGGCTGCTTTTTCCTGGATGGTGTCAAGCTTCTTGCACTCATCCAGGCAAGTGGAGAGTGACAGGGTTTGTGAATCAGGAGATAAGTTATTCACTGCAGGATTCCTAGCCTCTTACCTATTCTTGTGGCCACAGTACTTATATGACTGGTCCAATTCAGTTTCTGGTCAAATGTAACCCCCAGGATGTTGATAGTGGGAGATTCAGTTATGGTAATACCATTGAATATGTTGGTTAGACTGTCTCTTGTTGGAGTTGGATATTGCCTGACATTTGTGTGGCACGAATGTTACTTGCCACTCGTCAGTCCAAGCCTGGATATTGTCCAGGTCTTGCTGCATTTCAATATAGCCTGCTCAATATCTGAGAAGTCACAAATCATGCTGAATATTGTGCAATCATTAGCAAACATTCCCTTTCTGATGTTATGATGGAGGGAAGGTCATTGGTGAAACAGCTGAAAGTGGTTGGGCCCAGGATACTACTCTGAGGAACTCCTGTAGAAACATCCTGGAGTTGAGATGACTGACCTCCAACAATCACAACCATTTTCCTATGTGCTAGGTATAACTCCAACCAGCGGAGAGTTTCTCCATCCCACCCCGATTCCCATTGACAAAGGGTGGTCATTCTCACATCACCTCTGGAATTCATCTATTTTGTCCATGTTTGACCGAAGGCAGTAATGAGGCCAAGAGCTGAGTGGCCCTGCTGGAACCTAAACTGGGCATCAGTGAGCAGATTATTGCTAAGCAAGTGCTGCTTCATAGCACTGATGCTGACAGTTTCCTGTAGCCTTTCAAGTTACCTTTTTAACCACACTCAATTCTGACTTGGAACCATGTCCCCATTTCTTTCTTGTGACTGGGTCAAAAATTTGGATCTCCCTTCCTGGTCTCTGTAGGTTTACCTACCTCCACTAAGATCTGCAGATTTCAAGAAGGCAGCTTATCATCAGTTCTCAATAACAATTAGAAATGAGGAATAAATGGTGGCCTAGTTAGGAATGCTAACATTTCATGAAGGAAATAAATAACATAGTGCGTTCTGTTGCTCAGGCTTTGGACTCTCTGGATCATTTCACTGTTGGAAGCCACACTATGATTTACCTCCCACTCTCTTTAAAGCCTGAATCAGAGATAGTAGGAACTGCAGATGCTGGAGAATCCGAGACAACAAGGTGCAGGGCTGGATGAACACAGCAGGCCAAGCAGCATCATAGGAGCAGAGAGGCTGACGTTTCGGGCCTAGACCCTTCATCAGAAAAGGGGGAGGGCAAGGGGGTTTTGAAATAAATAGGGAGAGAGTGGGAGGCGGATAGAAGAGGGATAGAGGAGAGGATAGGTGGAGAGGAAACAAACAGGTCGAAGAGGCAGGGATGGAGCCAGTAAAGGTGAGTGTAGGTAGGGAGTTAGGAAGGGGATAGGTCAGTCCAGGGAGGACGGACAGGTCAAGGGGGTGGGATGAGGTTGGTCGGTAGGAGATGGAGGTGCGGCTTGAGGTGGGAGGAGGGGATAGGTGGGAGGAAGAACAGGTTAGGGAGGCAGGGACGAGCTGGACTGGTTTTGAGATGCGGTAGGGGGAGGGGAGATTTTGAAACTTGTGAAATCCACATTGATACCATTGGGCTGCAGGGTTCCCAAGCGGAATATGAGTTGCTTACAGATCAACGAATACCGCTCACGCTTGGACATAGAGCAGTTTTTCCGCCGCCTCCGCCTCCACGCTTACTTCTTTAACCGTGAACCTAACCCTCCCTCTACTGACCCCTCCTCCCGCTTCCAACACACCCCCTCCTCCTGGACACCACCCCAAGGCCTCCTACCCTCCCTCGACCTCTTCATCTCCAACTGCCGTCGAGACATCAATCGCCTCAACCTCTCCACCCCTCTCACCGACTCCAACCTCTCCCCTGCAGAACGTGCAGCCCTCCGCTCCAATCCCAACTTCACGATAAAACCCGCGGACAAGGGAGGCGCAGTTGTAGTATGGCGCACTGACCTCTACATCGCCGAGGCCGGACGCCAACTCTCCGACACCACCACCTACCGCCCCCTTGATCATGACCCCACCCCTGAGCACCAAACCATCATCTCGCAAACCATCCACAACCTCATCACGTCAGGTGACCTCCCACCCACGGCCTCCAACCTCATCGTTCCCCAACCTCGCACTGCCCGCTTCTATCTCCTTCCCAAAATCCACAAACCTGAATGCCCTGGTCGACCCATTGTCTCCGCCTGCTCCTGCCCCACCGAACTGATCTCCAACTATCTAGACTCCATTTTCTCCCCCTTGGTCCAGGAACTCCCTACCTATGTCCGTGACACCACCCACGCTCTCCACCTCCTCCAGAACTTCCAATTCCCCGGTCCCCAACACCTCATCTTTACCATGGACGTCCAGTCCCTCTACACCTGCATTCCCCATGCAGATGGCCTTAAGGCCCTCCGCTTCTTCCTGTCCCGCAGGCCCGACCAGTCCCCCTCCACTGATACCCTCATCCGCTTAGCCGAACTCGTCCTCACACTCAACAACTTCTCTTTCAATTCCTCC
>NW_025974498.1:0-8460 GCF_021869965.1 Rhincodon typus
TCACAACTGAGAGGGACCTAGTTGTAGAGGAGGACAGTGTAAAACAGACTGGTAGGCTAGAGGAGGTCGATGTCAGTAAGGAAGCTGTACTAGGAATCTTGAGGAACTTAAAGATAGATAAGTCCCCTGGGGCCTGATGGGATTTATCAAGGATTCTATGGGAAGTGAGGGAAGAGATTGCAGGGCCTTTGGCGATGATTTTTTCGTCCTCGCTGTCCACGGGTATAGTGCCGGAAGATTGGAAAGAGGCAAACGTCATTCCCTTGTTCAAAAAAGGGAATAGGGAATAACCCGGAAATTACAAGCCAGTTAGTCTTACGTCAGTGGTGGGCAAATTATTGGAAAGGGCGCTGAGAGATAGGATTTATGATCACTTGGATAGGCACAGTTTGATTTGTGATAGCATGGATTTGTGAGGGGTAGATCATGCCACACAAACGTTATTGAATTCTTTGAAGAGGTGACCAAACACGTGGAAGAAGGTAGAGCAATGGATGTGGTATACATGGATTTAAGTAAGGTGTTTGATAAGGTTCCCCATGGTAGACTCATGCAGAAAGTAAGGAGGCATGGGATAGGGGGAAATGTGGCAGATTGGATTCAGAATTAGCTGACCCTTAGAAGACAAAGAGTGGTCGTGGACGGAAAATATTCAACATGGTGCTCAATTAGGAGTGGTGTACCACAAGGATCTGTTCTGGGTACTCTTCTATTTGTGATTTTTGTAAATGATTTGGATATAGGAGTGGAAGGGTGGATTAGGAAGTTCGCGGACGATACGATGGTGGGTCAAGTTGTGCACAGTGCAGAGGGTTGTTCTAGGTTACAAAGGGACATTGATAGGATGCAGAGCTGGGCTGAGAAGTGGCAGATGGAGTTTAACCCTGAAAAAAGTGTGGGTGATTCATTTTGGAAGGACAAACTTGAAAGCAGAATACAGGGTTAAGGGAAAGATTCTTGGCAGTGTGGCGGAGCAGAGGGATCTTGGGGTTCATGTCCACAGTTCCCTGAAAGCTACCATCCAGGTAGATAGAGTTGTTAAGAAGGCGTATGGTGTGTTAGCTTTCATTAATAGAGGGATTGAGTTCAAGAGCCATGAAGTTATACTCCAGCTATACAAAACCCTGGTTTGGCCACATCTGGAGTATTGTGTCCAGTTCTGGTCCCCTCGTTACAGGAAAGATGTGGATGCATTGGAAAAGGTGCAGAGGAGATTTACCAGGATGTTGCCTGGAATGCAGGGAAGGTCTTATGAGGAAAGGTTGAGAGAGCTAGGGCTTTTCTCTTTAGAACGACAAAGGATAGAGGTGATTTGATAGAGGTGTACAAAATGATCAGAGGTATAGATAGAATGGACAGCCAGAGACTTTTTCCAAAGGTGGAGGTAGGTATTACGAGGGGGCATAGTTTTAAAGAGAGCGGAGGTAGATATGGGGGTGACGTCAGAGGTAGGTTCTTTACTCAGAGTGGTAGGGGCATGGAATGCATTGCCGGAGAGGGTAGTGGAGTCGGCCTCATTAGGGACATTTAAGCGGCAATTTGATAGGCATATGGATGATAGTACAAGGTAGGGGTGGAGGTTAGATAGACCTTAGGTTTAGGGTAAAATTTCGGCACAACATCGTGGGCTGAAGGGCCTGTACTGTGCTGTACTGTTCTATGTTCTAATTCTCACTTTTAAAACAGATGCTGTTAGGCTTGTGGAGCATTTCCAGTTTTGTTTGTTCAGTTTTTGTTTTGATTCATTTGTGTCAATAGCCGTCACTAGTGAGAGTTGTGATCAGAAAGGCTGCAAGTCTACTTAAATAGCGGGAGAAATATTAATTCTGAAAAGTGCCACCGATTGAAATATTATTTTTAAAGCGACGTGAATGACCCTGATTTCCTTATCTGTAATCACTGTGGGGAATACGAATGAACTGTAGTGACTTTGCATACCGGACATTGCATAGTTTGTGTCAGGTTTCCTCCAAAATAAACATTAGATCATTGGTTTCAGTAATGTCATTTAATATTTTGTGATAAGTGGTAGCACTCTGAAGCAGAAACTCACAGGTCTAAATCCAAAGTTTTATGTTGTGGCTTGCAATCAATGAAGAGCAAGGAGGGCATGCACCATATACCTGATGAAGCTACCAAACAGGGTGATTTAAATTCCAAATGGCACAAGTAGCAAGTGATAGAGCGGTAAGTGATCCCACAACCAACAGATCAGATGTAAGCTCCATTTAGTTGTGAATACAGACAGATAATTAAATAACTCAAGGTGGTTCCACTAAACAGCCTCATCCTCAGTGATGGGGGAACCCCAGCACTTCAGTGCAAAAGACAGGGCTGAAACATTTGCAACAATCTTCAGCCAAAAATGCTGAGTGAATAGTCAATTTCCGCCTCTTGTGGACATTCCTAGCATCATCTATCCCAGTCTTCAGCCAATTCAATTCAGTCCACATGGTTAAGAAACAGCTGAGTGTACTGGAAAGTGCAAAAGTTATGATCCTTGACAACATTCCAGCCATAGTACTGAAGACAAGTGCTCCAGAACTAGCTGTGCCCTTCATCAAGCTGTTCCATTACAGCTAAAAAAAAACTTGTACCTATCTTGCAATGTGGAAAATTCCCCTGGTAACATCTGGCACACAAAAAGCAGGACACATTCAACCCAGCAAATTACTGCCCCGTCACTCTACTCCCCAAAGTGTAATAAAAGTGTAATTAAAGTGTAATATTCGTAGCAGTATCAAGCAGCACTTGCTATCAACTTAGAAGTTACCACCGACCAGAAACTCTACTAGCCATATAAATACTGTGGCCAGGTCTGAGGTGAGGAATCCCATAGTGAGTAAATTACCTCCCAACTCCCCAAAACTGCTGCACTGCATCTTGCAAGTAGTACATGCTGCTGCTACAGTCTGTCAGTAGTGGAAGAGACAGATATAGAGGCCAGAGCCAGAAATAAATGGACCACTCTCACAGGGTTGTGAATAGCACCACAATTTTGAGCACATCTGCAATTGTGTTCATTCAGATCTCCAGAAATGAAGGGAGACTAACTCTTGGACATTAAGGCAGCATTTGACCAATTATGTCATTTAAGAGCTCTTGTACTTAATGAGAACTGGGGCAAAACTCTCCACTGCTTGAAGTCATACCAAAGTCCAAGGAAGATAGTGAGACTACTAGAGGTTAGTCATCTCAGTCCCAGGACATCTCTGCAGCCCAATGGTATCAATGTGGATTTCACAAGTTTCAAAATCTCCCCTCCCCCTACCGCATCCCAAAACCAGTCCAGCTCGTCCCTGCCTCCCTAACCTGTTCTTCCTCCCACCTATCCCCTCCTCCCACCTCAAGCCGCACCTCCATCTCCTACCGACCAACCTCATCCCGCCCCCTTGACCTGTCCGTCCTCCCTGGACTGACCTATCCCCTTCCTAACTCCCTACCTACACTCACCTTTACTGGCTCCATCCCCGCCTCTTCGACCTGTTTGTTTCCTCTCCACCTATCCTCTATCCCTCTTCTATCCGCCTCCCACTCTCTCCCTATTTATTTCGGAACCCCCTTCCACTCCCCCTTTTCTGATGAAGGGTCTAGGCCCGAAACGTCAGCCTCTCTGCTCCTATGATGCTGCTTGGCCTGCTGTGTTCATCCAGCCCTGCACCTTGTTATCTCTGCATCTTGGTAGCTTCCTAGGCCCAACCATGTGGAAATTTATGGATAGGTACAGCAGATTCATCAATGACTTTCCCTCAAACGTAAAGTCAGAAATGGGTATATTTGTTGATGATGCACAATATTCAGTACCATTTGGGACTCCTCCGATACTGAAGCAGCCTGTACCTAAATGCTGGATAATATCCAGGCTCGAACTGATGATTGGCAAGTAACTTTCATGTCACCCAAGCGTCAAGCAATGACACTCTCAAACAAATGAAGATCTGAAATAAAGTCATAAGTGCTGGAAAATCCTGGCAGATTGGGCAGCATCCTTGGAGAAATAGAGTTAAGGTTTCAAATCCATTAACTTTTCTTCAAAATCCAACCATTTCCCTCCTCCCCTCCCTTAAAATTTAACATCACTACTATCACTGAATCCCTCACTATCAACATCCTGGAGGTTACCACTGAGCACAAACTGAATTGGAGCAGCCTTATAAAATCTGTGAATGCAAGAGCAGGTAAAAGGTTAAGAATTCTACAGTGTGCAACTCACCTCTGAACCATCCACAAAGCACAAGTCATGGGTATGAAGAAGTTACTTGTTGAGTGAAGTTCCTCGAAGCTCAACACCCTCCAGGGCAAAGCAGTCTAACTGACTGATAATCTACCCATAAACCTCCACATTCACTGTCTTAACCAGAAATGCATAGTGGCAGCAGTGCATACTATCTACAAGAAGCACTACAGCAACTCACCAAGACTCATGACCTCTACCACCTCAAAGACCAACAATAATAGATACTAGGAAACACAACCACCTCCAAGTTCCCCTCCAAGCACATGACTTTCTTGCTAGAATGCAATCATCAATTCCTTCATTGTTACAGGCCGCAAAGCCTCACTGGCAATGTGTGGCATTCCCACAAACACCTGGGAATCACTGGCCCAAAACCATCTAAAGTTGAGGAGGGGCATCGGGGCAGGCATCGAGCACCTGGAGATTTGACATCTGGAAAAAAAAAATGGAGGCCAGGCGAAAACAGCAAAAGGAGTGCGCTGCCACACTAGTGCCCCATCCATCCCTTCCCATGACCACAATCTACCCCAAGTGTACCTGCCTGTGGTAGCCACATCGGTCTGTACAGCCACCTACAGACTCACCTTAAGAGTGGAAGAGAGTCATCCTTGTCTGCAAGGGACTGTTGATGATGATGACTGGGTTAAAATCCTGGCACTCCCTTCACAACATTACTGTCAGATTACTTATACCCAAGAATTCAAGGTAGCTCACCATGTTCACAAGGGCAATTAGGGATGGGCAATAAATGCTGCCCCACTCAGCATGGCCACAGCTAATGATCGAGTGTTTTTTAAAATAATTAAGCAGTGAGTCTCCCATTACTTTGAATGCATGTCATTGAAGATGATGGAAAGGCCTTAAGGAGTCAGGAAATGAACCAAAGAGTAACCACTCCCTATTCATTATTTCTGATCATACCTTCCCTTTCAATAGAACCACTGATGTCAAAAGCTTAAGATTCAAAGAATATCCACAGCCCATTCATTCCAAAATGTTGCATATTGACAATTTGGATAAAAACTGAATGATAATATTGGGAAACTTTCCAGGTCATGTAGCATCCAAAATGAATCAGCACACATTTTCTTAAAAAACATAAGCATTGAAATCAAAATACTTTATTCACTATTCAATACAAAGCAGATACTCAATCCCAAGGATCCCCAAACAATGGCTTATTCATACAGAAACCAATAACATTTTGAACATAATCCATTGCAAAATGATGCACTCCTCTCCTTGGGAGAGAAACGTTCACCTGCAGAGGAAAAGAAAAGATCAGTTTTTTCCACCAATTCAAGCACAGAAGCAAACATGCATGATGGGTAATACCTCAATGGACTCTGTATCTGTCAATACAATTTCCATAATGTAGTTTCAAACCTTATCAGCATAATACTGCTTATGGAAAAATAAGCAAGACAAGTGATATGTCTCAGGGGTTCGTGCTGGGGTCTCAACTCTTTTTCAATTTATCCAATTGATTTTAATGAAAGGACTGAAGGTTTGGTAGCTAAATCTGATGACAACGAGATAGAGAGGACAGTCAGTTGTATATAAGACAGAAAGGATCCATAATGGGTTATAAATACACTAAACGATTAGGCAATGATCTGGAAAATCTCTTGTTTTCAGCGGCAGCCAGGGTGCCGACGGGAAGGTAAGGTTGTTTTTTTTTCCCTGTATAAAAACTTACCTTGTGCAGCAGTGGCCTTCTACTTTTCAGCAGCGGGTGTGTGGAGAGAACGCAAGCCAGGAGGGAACTAATATATTTGGGCATTGGCTAAACCTGAAACACTACACGTGTAGTGTCTCTCACCCATCCTCCTCCTCTAACCAAAAAAAAAGAATGTGTGGAGGGTCGGTAAGGTAAGGTTTTTTTTTGTTCTTCTGGAAATCTAGAGTAGAGGAAATGGAAGCTAGGGCAGTTGCATGCTCCTGTTGCAGGATGTGGGAGGTAAGGGTCACTGCTGGTGTCCCCTCTGACTTCACCTGTGAGAAGTGCACCCAACTCCAGCTCCTCACAAACCATGTTAGGGAACTGGAGCTGGAGCTGGATGAACTCCAGATCATTCGGGAAGCTGAGGGGGTGATAGACAGGAGCTATAAGGAGGTGGTCATACTCAAGGTACAGGAAAAAGGTAGCTGGGTGACTGTCAGGAAGGGAAAAGGGAACAGGCAGACAGTGCAGGGATCCCCTGTGGCCGTTCCCCTCAATAATAAGTATACCGTTTTGGATAGTGTTTGAGGGGAAGACCTACCAGGGAAAGGCCATAGCGGACAGGTCTCTGGCACTGAGCCTGGCCCTGTGGCACAGAAGGGAAGTGGGAAGAATAGGAGAGCAATTGTAGTGGGGGATTCAATAGTAAAAGGCATAGACAGGCAGTTCTGTGGGTGCGAACGAGATGAACGGATGATGTGTTGCCTCCCGGGTGCCAGGGTCCGTGATGTCTTGGATCGTGCCTTCAAGATCCTTATGGGGGAGGGTGAGCAACCAGCAGTCAAGGGACACATCGGTACCAATGACATAGGTAGAAAAAGGACTGACAATGTGAAAAACGAGTACAGGGAGTTAGGTTGGAAGCTGAAGTCCAGGACAAACAGGGTAGTTACCTCTGGATTACTACCAGTGCCACGTGATAATGAGGTAAGAAATAGGGAGAGAGTGCAGCTAAACATGTGGCTACAGAGCTCATGTAGGAGGGAGGGCTTCCATTTTGTGGATAATTGGAGCACATTCTGGGGAAGGTGGGGCCTGTACAGTAGGGACGGGTTGCACCTGAACCGGAAGGGCACAAATATCCTGGGAGGAGGTTTGTTCGAGCTATACGGGATGGTTTAAAACTAGATTGGCAGGGGATGAGGAACCGGATTTGTAATTCAGAGGATGAGGTATTCAGCCTTCCAACAGACACAACAGGGAGTGAGGTTGTTAATAAAGAAATGCGGTCGATGGAGCGTAATTCTGGACACAGGGATGGTTTGAGGTGTATATACTTCAAGGCTAGAAGTATCAGAAATAAGGCGGATGAACTTGGAGCATGGGTCAGTACTTGCAACTACGATGTTGTGGCCATTACAGAAACTTGGGTAACTCAGGGACAGGAACAGTTGTTGAAAGTTCCAGGATTTAGATGCTGTAAAAGAAAAAGGGAAGGTGGAAAAAGAGGCAGGGGAGTGGTATTGTTAGTCAGGCCTAGTATAGCAGCTACTGAAAGGCAGTTCGAGAATGATATGTCTACAGAGTCAGTTTGGGTTGAGGTCAGGAACAAGAAAGGAGCAGTCACTACATTGGGATTTTTTTTTACAGACCCCCTAATAGTTGCAGAGAAGTGGAGGAGCGGATTGGGAGGCAGATACTGGAAAGGTGCAGTAGTCACAGGGCTGTAGTCATGGGTGACTTCAACTTTGCAAATATTGATTGGAAACATTTTGGCTGTAATAGTTTAGATGGAGCGGATTTTGTCCAGTGCGTTCAGGAAGGATTCCTGACACAGTATGTACATAGACCAACACAAGGAGAGGCCACTTTGGATTTGGTGCTTGGCAAGGAACCGGGCCAAGTGTTAGACCTGTTGGTAGGAGAGCGTTTTGGCAGTAGCGATCATAACTCTGTTACTTTTACAATAGTCATGGAAAAGGATAGGTACATACAGCAGGGTAAGGTTCATAATTGGGGGAAGGGTAATTATAATTCTGTTAGGCAAGAACTGGGTAACATAAAATGGGAACAGATGCTGTCAGGGAAGAGCACTATTAAAATGTGGAGATTGTTTAAGGAATGCATACTGTGTGTGCTCGATATGTTTGTCCCTAGCAGGCAGGGAAGATGCGGTCGAGTGAGGGAGCCTTGGTTCTCGAGAGAGGTCGAACGACTGGTTAAGAGGAAGCAGGATGCTTAAATAAGGTTTGGGAAACAAGGATCGGAAAAGGCTCTAGAGGGATACAAGTTACCCAGGAAGGAGCTGAAGAAAGGGCTTAGGAGAGCTGTAAGGGGGCATGAGAAAACATTGGCAGATAGGATCAAGGAAAACTCCAAGGCTTTTTACACGTACGTGAGGAATAACAGAATGACCAGAGAAAGGGTAGGGCTGATCAAGGATTGTAAAGGGAATTTGTGCACGGAGCCTAAAGAGATAGGGGAGGTCCTTAATGAATACTTTTCTTTGGTATTCACAACTGAGAGGGACCTAGTTGTAGAGGAGGACAGTGTAAAACAG
>NW_025974499.1:0-8460 GCF_021869965.1 Rhincodon typus
TGGCCTGCTGTGTTCATCCAGCTCTACACCCTGTTATCTCAGACTCTCCAGCATCTGCAGTTCCTACTATCTCTGAAACAACTTGATGTAGATTGCTTAGTTACAGGTTTAAGCTCTTATACCAATAAGAAACAAATAACAGCACAGCAATGAGAAAATATGATTTGCTCTAAACTTGCCACACATGTGAATCTATTTTCATGTTCAACCTTAGAATGCATTTTTTATCACTTGTAACTTGCCTATAGATCATTGTAAAACTTTATTCTGAGTTTATTTTTTCTACTGGGTTTTGTCTTTATCAAAGTGAAGGATGACTGCAGAGAACTTCTCACCAGGCACCCCTCACATCTATGATCAAGTATAATATAAATTTATAAATTAATGAGAGTTTTAATCTTTTTGTTTGGTCCTCTAAGATGTGCCAAGGTTTTAAATTTCACCAATATTTTCTATTTGATTTGTACAGACAATTTTGATTGATCATATTAATTAAGGTGAATATTCATCTTGCTGTCATTGTAGATTTAATTATCAGATTTGATATATCATGTATTTGATCACACATTCCAAAAAATTGCATTACACCACAGAGTAACTTAATTTCATCCAATTCCCACTACCTAAAATATACGATAGGACATGTACTTTCACTCTTCACAATCTTAACGGTGGCCTCTGGAGAAAAATAATTTAAAAATATGTTTCTACTTTTTGACAGTTCTTCAATTAAAAATACGTTTTGGTCTCCAACATGCATATGTACATACGCATACTTGTGTATACCAATAATTTGTACGGATTTTTGATTATTTTCCTCTGAAAAATTGTGCCCCAGAGGTCACACTAATGTTGTTTATTTCAAGAGTGGATAGTGGAGAGACAAATTCTGTGTTAGGTGCATGATTACAAGGTTTATTCGAGATTTTACTAAAACTGAAAGTTGAGGAATCATTCCTGGTTCACATTATGAAGCACTTCTGTTCAGCAGCCTGCTTTATTTCACTAAATGTTGCCTGGGCCTTTTCTTTTATTTGGTCTGCATCCATATTCTGGAGGCTATGAATTTGCCCAATGAAAGAATCTTTGCCATCTTCTTCCTCTTGATCTTCATTTACCATCTTTCTCAGCTCTTCTGGCAGCTCAACATCTTCTCTGGCCATTTGAATCTGATTCTCATCCTGTTCGCTCTGTAAAAATAGAAGTCATGCCATCAGTGTAGTCCATAGGAAATTGTAAAATGATAACATGCAGGTTTATTAATACAACCAATTTCATAATAATTCCTTGCTTATAAGTTTTGCAAAACAAAACTTAAAAATTTTAGCATGCACGTGCAAATGAACGCTGCTAAATGTTATTAAGTATAACTTGAAAAACGTGCAGAAATGACACTATCTTTCATTCAATAACAGAATTACAAAATCAGAGCTCATGCAGAGTAAAGGGCAGGAGAGTAAAGGGATACTTGCAGGTGTGTTATTCTTGGCTTTATGTTTGGGGACAGTTTGCTTTGGATGCTCAACTATCTGCTGGAAGCTAAAATTGTAACGGGTAGTATTTTATTATTTAAAAGACCACCAATGAAACTACCATTCTTCATTTCCTGCAGTGAAGTTACATATGAGTGTAGTAACTGATTGGACTTTTGAAATATTCATTTGGAACTTTGAGGTAAATTGAAATTAATATATCAAAACCTCTGCTACACAGCTAAAAGGCCAAAACCAGACTCAATAAATGGTTTAAATGATTAATTCTTGACAAAAAGCACACAGCAATGAATACAAAGTAATATGAGTGTGGAAGTGAAGCACTGATGTACTTATACAGAATTTATAATACATTTCCTTGTATGCAAATTAAAGAAAAATAATGCAAACGTTTCTTTCCTCATGATTGTGTGATCGCTTCACAGAACATCTACATTCTGCCTGCAAAAATGACCCAGAGCTTCTAATTGCCTGCCACTTTAACACACAACCCTGTTCCCTGGTCAACATCTCTGTATCAGGCATAAAAACAAAAGTTGCTGGGAAAGCTCAGCAGGTCTGGCAGTATCTGTGAAGAAAAAATCAGAGTTAACGTTTTGGGTCTGGTGACCATTCCTCAGAGCTATCTCAGGCTTGCTGCAGTGCTCCAGTGAAGCTCAGTGCAAGCTAGAAGAATAACACTTCATTTTCTGCTTGGGGACCCTGCAGCCCTCTAGACTCAATATCGAGTTCAATAATTTTAGAGCCTGAACTCTCCCATGTCGTAGCCCCTAACCCCACACACCAGGCCTTGTAATCACATAGTCTGCCATTACACTCTACCTATTGTTAGCCACTAACGGTCTCCATTAATAGCTATTCACTCTCCTGGCCAGATCATTATCCACTGCTTTGTCTGTCTTCTCTCTCGGGCTCTGTCTCCACCTTTCATTTACTCCTTACCCTCTTCCCCCACCCTATCTTCTGCATTTACACTGACATTTTCCTACCTACCTTCAGTTCTGAGGAAGGGTCACTGGACCCGAAACATTAACTCTGATTTCTCTTCACAGATGCTGCTGGACCTGCTGAGCTTTTCCAGCAATTTCTGTTTTTGTTTCTGATTTACAGCATCTGCGGTTCTTCTGGTTTGTTTTCAGAGTTCAGAATGTGGCTTTTAACTGCAATGTTGTTATGCTTAAAGATGTTGTGTCTCTTTGATTGATTGATTGATTTTATCGTCACATGAACCAACATACAGTAAAAAGCTTTGTTTACAAGTGGTACAGGCAGATCGCAGCAAGCAAAGGATGTACAGATCAAAAAGACTTAGAGGCATACAGGCTACATTGCAGGTTACATTATTTGAGGCTAGAGTCCATTCAACAGTCTGATAACAGCCGGAAAGAAGCTGTTCCTGAACCTGCTTGTGCGTGTGTTCAGGTTTCTGTATCTTCTGCCTGACAAAAGAGGTTGTAGGAGATCATTACTGGGGTGCGATGGGTCTTTGATGATGTTAGCAGCCTTTTTGTGGCAGCAAGCTGTGTAAATGGAGTCTATCCATAGAAGTTTGGCTTCCGTAATGGTCTGGGCTGTGCACACCACCTTCTGTTGGTCCATGCGGTCCTGGGCAGAGCACCCAGACAGTATGCTATCTATGGTGCACCTGTAGAAGTTGGTGAGGGTCCTTATGGACATGCCAAATTTCCTGAACCACCTGAGGAAGAAGAGGCATTGTTGTGCCTTCTTCACTATCGCATCTACGTCGGAAGTCCAGGACAGGTCGCTGGTTATCGTACCTCTGAGGAACTTAATGCTCTTCACTCTCTCTCAGCCTCAGTTCCATTGATGTAGATGGGGGAGGGTTCTCCTTGCTTATTTATGAAATCGAAGGTCAGTTCTTTAGTTTTGCCAATGTTGAGAGATTGTTTTTATTGCAGCATGTCACCAAGCCCTCTATCCATTCTGTATTTTGACTCATCATTGTTAGATATCGGTGCCACTGAGATGGTGTCATCAGCAAACATGTAGATAATGTTTGGAATTTAGCAACACAGTCATAGGTGGACAGGGAGTACAGTAGGGGGCTGAGGATGCATTTCCAGTAAGCATTGAAAATCTCTCTTGTTTATCCTGTGATTGAGCTTTCTACTTTTTGTGAAGCTTTTTTGCTAGCAAAACATATTTGTTCCTGCTGTAGACTGTGTGGTTCCCAGCCTCAGCACATCTTGCACCAGGGTCCTCTTCTGTATTTTTGCTACAGTCAAAGCTTCAGTCAAGTTTCCACAACTGGTTGATATACTTTTTTATAGAACCTCTTCTGTGATTCTATGCATAATACATTACTGAATCCATTATTATTTGCCTGATTCTGTATTTCTGAAAGAAAATAGACCCGAACAACATAGTTCTTTCGAAAATCTTCAGACTGAATATCAGAGACAGAACAAAAACCCACTACAAACATACAGTAGGTCAATCAGCATCAGTGGAATTTGCAGCCAAGTTAACTTTGAGAATAGGTTCTTATTCATACGTGGAGGAACTTACAGATTAACAGCATGTAAAAGAAGAACAGAACAAGGAGGACGAAATATTATAAAGACTTTTTCTTCCTTTCCTTATTCCCTTCTTCTGTCTTTTAAGTACTGTTTCTCTGTACAAAGATCCATATCAAAATTATCCCCTTCCAGAATTCTGTCTGACCCACTGCATGCTTCTAGCATTCGCTGTTTTTGTTTCAAATTTCTGGTATCTGCAATTTTTTTTATTGTTGGAAGTAAAGACATCTGGTAATGTTCATTGCTGTTTTTCAAAATGGGACCATGTTTGAAACTAGCAAAGGAAGCAACAGGAGCTAAAATATCTAATTGTGAAGATTTAGGCAAATGGATGTCTCGAGACTTGATTTTGGCCAACTCCAAATAATCTGCTATATAAAATACATTTTTATTCCAATTGGCAAATATCTTAACACACTTCTGTTTGGATATTTAAAAATAATAAATTTGCAAAGGATTTGCATTGAAATTATATTTTTGAGTCCATAGTTTTGCTTTATTGCAACTGGAAGCTATTTAACTTTAGCTTAACAATTATTATGGCTGAAACTACAGAGTCATTAATAACGCAGAAGGAGTCTATTCAGCCCACTGCTGGCAGTGGAGCCACTGTTTGATTTCTATATTCCTGTAATGTGATTTTTTTAAAGTGCCCATCCAATTTCCTTTAGAAGTCATTCATTGTTTCTGCATCCACTAACCTTGTGGGCAGTGAGTCTGTGTCATTGCCACTCACTGTGTAAAACAGTTCTTCCTCAGACTCTCTCTGTGGCTCTAAACAAAAATCCTAAATCTGTGTCTCCTAGCCCTTGTATGATAAGTTCTTTCTTGTATATCTTATTTAATTTGCTTGAATTAACTCTAACCTCTCCAAGTGTCTGTAAAGATTGTAATGAAGTCAGCCAGGTGGACCTCATAGAATATGAGTTCCCTGATTGGGGCTGTTAATCTGGTCCAATCAGGGAGCTGTGGCTGACAGATATAAACAGGACTGTCAGAGGTTCTGACATAACAAGGTGTAGAGCTGGATGAACACGGCAGGCCTAGCAGCATCAGAGGAGCAGGAAGGCTGATGTTTCGGGCCTAGACCCTTCTTCAGAAATGGGGGAGGGGAAGGGGGTTCTGAAATAAATAGGGACAGAGGGGGAGGTGGATAGAAGATGGATAGAGGAGAAGATAGGTGGAGAGGAGACAGACAGGTCAAAGAGGCGGGGATGGAGCCAGTAAAGGTGAGTGTAGGTGGGGAGGTAGGGAGGAGATAGGTCAGTCCAGGGAGGACGGACAGGTCAAGGGGGCGGGATGAGATTAGTAGGTAGGAGATGGGGGTGGGGCTTGAGGTGGGAGGAGGGGATAGGTGGGAGGAATGACAGGTTAGGGAGGCGGGGACGAACTGGGCTGGTTTTGGGATGCAGTAGGAGGAGGGGAGATTTTGAAGCTTGTGAAGTCCACATTGATACCATTGGGCTGCAGGGTTCCCAAGCGGAATATGAGGTGCTGTTCCTGCAACCTTCGGGTAGCATCGTTGTGGCACTGCAGGAGGCCCAGGATGTCGTCTGAGGAACGGGAGGGGGAGTTGAAATGGTTTGCGACTGGGAGGTGCAGTTGTTTAGTGCGAACCGAGCGTAGGTGTTCTGCAAAGCGGTCCCCAAGCCTCCGCTTGGTTTCCCCGATGTAGAGGAGGCCACAACGGGAACAGCGGATGCAGTATACCACATTAGCTTGATGTGGAAAGTCTTCTTGGGGCCTGGGATGGGAGTGAGGGGGGAGGTGCAGGGGCAGGTGTAGCACTTCCTGCGGTTGCAGGGAAAAGTGCCGGGTGTGGTGGGGCTGAAGGGGAGTGTGGAGCGGACAAGGGAGGCATGGAGAGAGTGGTCCCTCCGGAAAGCAGATAAGGATGGGGAGGGAAAAATGTCTTTGGTGGTGGGGTCGGATTGCAGATGGCGGAAGTGTCGGAGGATGATGTGTTGGATCCGGAGGTTGGTGGGGTGGTACATGAGGTCGAGGGGGATTCTGTTTTGATTGTTATTGCGGGGAGGGGCTGTGAGGGATGAGTTGCGGGAAATGTGGGAGACACGGTGGAAGGCGTTCTCGACCACTGACGGGGGGAAGTTGCAGTCCCTGAAAAACGAGGACATCTGAGATGTACAGGAGTGGAATGCCTCATCCTGGGAGCAGTTGCGGTGGAGGCGAAGGAATTGGGAATAGGGGATGGCATTTTTGCAGGAAGGTGGGTGGGAGGAGGTGTATTCTAGGTAGCTGTGGGAGTCGGTGGGCTTGAAATGGA
Organism: Rhincodon typus; assembly: GCF_021869965.1. Taxonomy (NCBI): domain Eukaryota; kingdom Metazoa; phylum Chordata; class Chondrichthyes; order Orectolobiformes; family Rhincodontidae; genus Rhincodon; species Rhincodon typus. The sequence continues at coordinate 6,318 of NW_025974499.1, forward strand.
TATCGGTTTCTAGGTGGTTGCCAGAGATGGAGACAGAGAGGTCCAGGAAGGAGAGATAGGTATTAGAGATGGTCCAGGTGAACTCAAGGTTGGGGTGGAAGGTGTTAGTGAAGTGGACGAACTGTTCAAGCTCCTCGTGGGAATACGAGGAGGTGCCGATATAGTTATCAATGTAACGGAGGAAGAGGTGGGGTTTAGGGCCAGTGTAAGTACGGAAGAGGGATTGTTCCACGTAACCTACCAAGAGGCAGGCGTAGCTTGGGCCCATGCGGGTACCCATTGTCACCCCCTTTTTCTGTAGGAAGTGGGAGGAATTGAAAGAGAATTTGTTGAGGGCGAGGACGAGTTCGGCTAAGCGGATGAGGGTGTCAGTGGAGGGGGACTGGTCGGGCCTGCGGGACAGGAAGAAGCGGAAGGCCTTTAGGCCATCTGTATGGGGAATGTAGGTGTATAGGGACTGGACGTCCATGGTAAAGATGAGGTGTTGGGGATCGGGGAATTGGAAGTTCTGGAGGAGGTGGAGGGCGTGGGTGGTGTCATGGATGTAGGTAGGGAGTTCCTGGATCAAGGGGGAGAAAATGGAGTCGAGATAGGTGGAGATAAGTTCGGTGGGGCAGGAGCAGGTGGAGTCAATGGGTCGACCAGGGTAGTCAGGTTTGTGGATTTTGGGAAGGAGATAGAAGCGGGCGGTGCGGGGTTGGGGAACGATGAGGTTGGAGGCTGTGGGTGGGAGGTCACCTGAGGTGATGAGGTTGTGGATAGTCTGGGAGATGACGGTTTGTTGGTCGGGGGTGGGGTCATGATCAAGGGGGCGGTAGGAGGAGGTGTCGGAGAGTTCGCGTCTGGCCTCGGCAATGTAGAGGTCAGTGCGCCATACTACAACTGCACCTCCCTTGTCCGCTGGTTTTATGGTGAGGTTGGGATTGGAGTGGAGGGAGCGGAGGGCTGCACGTTCTGTAGGGGAGAGGTTGGAGTGGGTGAGAGGGGTGGAGCGGTTGAGGCAATTGATGTCTCGACGGCAGTTGGAGATGAAGAGGTCGAGGGAGGGTAGGAGGCCTTGGGGTGGTGTCCAGGAGGAGGGGGTGTGTTGGAGGCGGGAGAAGGGGTCAGTAGAGGGAGGGTTAGGCTTAAAGAACTAAGCGTGGATGCAGAGGCGGTGGAAAAACTGCTCAATGTCCAAACGTGACCGGTATTCGTTGATGTGTGGGCGGAGGGAGATAAAGGTGAGCCCTTTACTGAGGACTGACCGTTCGTCCTCAGTAAGGGGGAGGTCTGGAGGGATGGTGAAGACCCGGCAGGGCTGGGTGCTATTGTCTCCTCTGGAGCTGCTGGCTGTGGAGGCGGTGGGCGGAGCGACGGTGGCGGCGGCAGAAAAATTGCTCAATGTCAGTTTCATCATCATTTTCATCAATTTCATCATCTCCCAAACCATCCACAACCTCATCACCTCAGGTGACCTCCAACCCACACCTCCAACCTCATCGTTCCCCAGCCCCGCACCGCCCGCTTCTATCTCCTTCCCAAAATCCACAAACCTGACTGCCCTGGTTGACCCATTGTCTCCGCCTGCTCCTGCCCCACTGAACTTATCTCCACCTATCTCGACTCCATTTTCTCCCCCTTGGTCCAGGAACTCCCTACCTACGTCTGTGACACCACCCACGCCCTCCACCTCCTCCAGAACTTCCAATTCCCCGGTCCCCAACACCTCATCTTTACCATAGACGTCCAGTCCCTATACACCTACATTCCCCATACAGATGGCCTAAAGGCCTTCCGCTTCTTCCTGTCCCGCAGGCCCGACCAGACCCCTACACTGACACCCTCATCCGCTTAGCCGAACTCGTCCTTGCCCTCAACAACTTCTCTTTCAATTCCTCCCACTTCCTACAGACAAAGGGGGTGACAATGGGTACCCGCATGGGCCCAAGCTATGCCTGCCTTCTTGTAGGTTACATGGAACACTCCCTCTTCCATACCTACACGGGCCCTAAACCCCACCTCTTCCTCCGTTACATTGATGACTCGAACAGTTCATCCACTTCACCAACACCTTCCACCCCAACCTTACATTCACCTGGACCATCTCTAATACCTATCTCTCCTTCCTGGACCTCTCTGTCTCCATCTCTGGCAACCACCT
>NW_025974500.1:0-8460 GCF_021869965.1 Rhincodon typus
ATAATCCTTTCCAACACTTTACCCACAACCGAAGTAAGGCTCACTGGTCTATAATTACCAGGGTTGTCTCTACTCCCCTTCTTGAACAAGGGGACAACATTTGCTAGTCTCCAGTCTTCTGGCACTATTCCTGAAGACAATGACGACATAAAGATCAAAGCCAAAGGCTCTGCAATCTCCTCTCTAGCTTCCCAGAGAATCCTAGGATAAATCCCATCCAGCCCAGGGGACTTAATATCTATTTTCACACCTTCCAGAATTGCTAACACCTCCTCCTTATGAACCTCAATCCCGTCTAGTCTAATAGACTGTATCTCAGTATTCTCCTCGACTACATTGTCTATTTTCTGTGTGAATACTGACGAAAAATATGCATTTAGCGCCTCTCCTATCTCTTCGGACTCCACGCACAACTTCCCACTACTGTCCTTGACCGGCCCCAATCTTACTCTAGTCATGCTTTTATTCCTGGCATACCTATAGAAAGCTTTAGGGTTTTCCTTGATCCTACCTGCTAAAGACTTCTCACGTCCCCTCCTGGCTCTTCTTAGCTCTCTCTTTAGGTCCTTCCTGGCTAACTTGTAACTCTCAAGCGCCCTAACTGAGCCTTCACGCCTCATCTCTACATAAGCCTCCTTCTTCCTCTTGACAAGAGATTCAACTTCTTCAGTAAACCACGGTTCCCTCGATCGACCACTTCCTCCCTGCCTGACAGGTACATATTTCTCAAGGACACGCAGTAGCTGTTCCTTGAACAAGCTCCACATTTCAATTGTGCCCAGCCCCTGCAGTTTCCTTCTCCATCCTCTGCATCCTAAATCTTGCCTAATCGCCTCATAATTGCCTTTCCCCCAGCTATAACTCTTGCCCCGCGGTATATACCTATCCCTTTCCATCGCTAAAGTAAATGTAACCGAATTGTGGTCACTATCACCAAAGTGCTCACCTGGTTCATTACCCAATACCAAATCCAATGTGGCCTCGCCTCTTGTTGGCCTATCTACATACTGTGTCAGGAAACCCTCCTGCACACATTGGACAAAAACTGACCCATCTAAAGTATTCAAACTATCGCGTTTCCAGTCAATACCCTGTTACTTTCACGCCTATCCAGAATCATCTTTGCAATCTTTTCCTCTACATCTCTGGAACTTTTCGGAGGCCTATAGAAAACTCCCAACAGGGTGACCTCTCCTTTCCTGTTTCTAACCTCAGCCCATATTACCTCAGTAGACGAGTCCTCATCAAACGTCCTTTCTGCCGCCGTAATACTGTCCTTGACTAACAATGCCACACCTCCCCCTCTTTTACCACCTTCCCTGATCTTACTGAAACATCTAAACCCCGGAACCTGCAACAACCATGCCTGTCCCTGGTCTATCCATGTCTCTGAAATGGCTACAACATCGAAGTCCCAGGTACCAACCCATGCTGCAAGTTCACCCACCTTATTCCGAATGCTCCCGGCATTGAAGTAGACAAACTTCAAACCACCTTCCTGCCTGCCGGTACACTCCTGCGACCTTGAAACCTTATTCATGACCTCACTACTCTCAACCTCCTGTGCACTGGAGCTACAATTCAGGTTCCCATCCCCCTGGTGAATTAGTTTAAACCCTCCCGAAGAGCATTAGCAAATTTGCCCCCCAGGATATCGGTACCCCTCTGGTTCAGGTGTAGACCACTCCGTTTGTAGAGGTTCCACCTACCCCAGAATGAGCCCCAATTATCCAGGTATCTGAATCCCTCCCTCCTGCACCATCCCTGTAACCACGTGTTCAACTGCTCCCTCTCCCTATTACTCGCCTCGCTAGCACGTGGCACGGGTAACAAACCAGAGATAACAACTCTGTTTGTTCTGGCTCTAAGCTTCCACCCTAGCTCTTTGAATTTCTGCCTTACATCCCCATCCCTTTTCCTACCTATGTCGTTGGTGCCTGAGTGGACCACGACTTGGGGCTGCTCCCCCTCCCCCTTAAGGATCCCGAAAACACGACCCGAGACATCACGGACCCCAGCAGCTGGGAGGCAACACACCAACCGCGAGTCTCTCTCATTCCCACAGAATCTCCTATCTGTCCCCCTAACTATGGAGTCCCCAATGACTAATGCTCTCCTCCTCTCCCCCCTTCCCTTCTGAGCAACAGGGACAGACTCTGTGCCAGAGACCTGTACCCCATGGCTTACACCCACAACAGTATCCAAAACGGTATACTTGTTTTTGAGGGGAACAGCCACAGGGGATCCCTGCGCTGTCTGCCTGTTCCCTTTCCGTCCCCTGACTGTAACCCATCTACTTTTTTCCTGTACCTGAGGTGTGACTACCTCCTTGTAACTCCTCTCAATTACCCCCTCAGCCTCCCGAATGATCCGAAGTTCATCCAGCTCCAGCTCCAGTTCCCTAACGCGGTTTCCGAGGAGCTGGAGTTGGGTGCACTTCCCGCAGATGAAGTCAGTGGGGACACTAGTGGTGACCCTTACCTCCCACATTCTACAGGAGGAGCATACAACTGCCCTGACATCCATTCCCACTGTTCTGAATTCCCAAACAGACTAATGAAAAAAAACTAGTAGCCTTACCAAATCAGCGCTCAGAACCTTTTTTTTTGGTTAGAGGAGGAGGATGGGTGGGAGACACTACCGAGGTAGTGTTTCGGGTAAAGCAACCGCCCAAATATATTACCTCACTTACTCCAAAAATGGAGTCACGCGAGGTAAGACTTTTATAATCGAAAAGCTTACCTTCCCAGGCTGCCCTCGCGCTTCCTCCCGGACTCCCGCCGCTGAAACAACTAGTTACTGGGGAGAGGCTGGGCGTAATGGCACAGGGTGGGGTAAGGGTTTCTTAGAGAAGGTGGAACTGGCGTATTTACAGAGGGTGGGGCTGGAGATAATTACAGTGGGTAGGCCTCTTGGTAATTACAGAGGGTGGGGCAGGGGAGTATTTAGAGAGAGTGGTTCTGGGGTTGATTATAGAAGACAGTGCTGGGGGTAATTATAGAAGATGGGACTGGGGGTTATTATTGAGGACAGAATGGGGGTAATTATAAAGGTGGGACAAGGTATAACTGTGGGGTGGCAGTTGGGGTTAATTATAGAGGGTGGGGCAGGGAATTTAAAGAGGGCGGGACTGAGGGGATGTGGCTGGGCATCTGTGATGCAGGAGATTCTGGCTGAAGATTGCTGCAAAAGCTTCAGTCTTATCTGTTGCACTGATGTGCTGGGCCCTTCCATCATTGAGGATGGGGATATTTGTGGAGCCTCCTCCTCCAGGGAGTTGGGATCTCACTATCTAGGCGATGGCCCAGGGGTATCATTTTTAGACAATTAATCCAGGTAATGTCGTTGGGGGCCAGGAGTTCAAATTCTGTCAAGGCAGGTGATAGAATTTAAATTCAATAAACGTCTGGAATTAAGAGTCAAATAATGACCATGAATCCATTGTTGATCGTTGAAAAAAGCTTGTCTGGTTCACAGATGCCTTCAGGGAAGGAAATCTGCCATCCTCACCTGGTCTGGGCCTACATGTGACTCCAGACTGACAGCAATGTGCTTGATACTCAATTGCCCTTTGAAATGGCCTAGCAAGCCATTCAATTACGTCAATCACTATAAAGACTCAACAAAATCAAACCAGGCAGATCATCTGGCATTGACCTAGGTGCTGGAAAAGACAGCTCTGTAAAGCCCTCCTCACTAACATCTGGGTCTAGTGCCAAAATTGTGGGAGAGCTGTCTCACAGATTAGCCAAGCAATGGTAGGGATCTGCAACACATGAGTGCAAAAGATAAGGCTGAAGCATTCCCAGCAATCTTCAGCCAGAAGTGCTGAATGGATGATCCATCTTGGCCTCCTCCAGTGGTCCCCAGCATCACAGATACCAGTCTTCAACCAATTTGATTCACTCCACATGATATCAAGGAGCCCTGGCAAAACTGGAATCAATGGGTATCAGGGGGCAAACTCTCCAGTGGTTGGAGTCATACCTGACACATAGGAAGATGGTCGTGGTTGTGGGAGGTCAATCATCTCAGTTACAGGACATCTCTGCAGGAGTTCCTCAGGGTAGTGTCCTAGGCCCAACCATCTTCAGCTGCTTCATCAATGACCTTCCCTCCATCATAAGGTCAGAAGTGGGGATGTTCGCCGATGATTGCACAATGTTCAACACCATTCGTGACTCCTCAGATACTGAAGCAGTCCACGTTCACATACAACAAGGTCTGGACAATATCCAGGCTTGGGCTGACAAGTGGCAAGTGACATTTGTGCCACACAAATGCCAGGCTATGATCACCTCCAATGAGGGATATATTGCAGAAATTCACAAAGATTCTCAGACAGCTCCTTCCAAACCCACAACCACTTCCATCTAGAAGGACAAGGGCAGCAGATACATGGGAACACCACCCCCTGCAAGTTCCCCTCCAAGCCACTCACCATCCTGACTTGAAAATATATTGCTGTTCCTTCACTGTCGCTGGGTCAGAATCCTGGAATTCCCTCCCTAAGGGATTTTTGGGTATCCCTACAGCACAAGAAGGTAGTTCACCATCACCTTCCCAAGGGACAACCAGGAGCAGGCAATAAATGCTGGCCAGTCAGCAACACCCATTTTTCATGAATGAATAAGTAAAGTTACAGTGCATGGAGCTGGATATAATTAAACTGGGTAGGCGAAGGCTGACTGATATTATTGCTAGACTATTAATCCAGAGACCCAGGTAACATTCTGGTCTCCTGGGTTCAAATCCCGCACGGCAGATGGTGGAATTTGAATTCAATAATAATCTGGAACTAAAAGTCTAACGATGACCATGAACCCATTGTTAATTGTCAGGAAAAACCCATCTGGTTCACTAATGTCCTTCAGGGAAGGAAACTGCCATCCTTACCTGGTCTGGCCTACATGTGACTCCAGACCCACAACAATGTGGTTGACTCTTAACTACCCTCTGGGCAATTAGGGATGGGCAATAAATGCTGCCTGGTCAGCGATGCCTGCTTCCCATTGAAAGAATTAAAAAAAGAGGGTGCAAATGGGGGTAATTAGATTGTATGTGGCGGAGGTAAAGAGAGAGGGTACGGATTAGGGTAGATAGGGAGGGTGGTGATTAAAGATAGAGAGCTGATTAGAGAAGGTGAGACTGGGAATAATCATTATGGGTGGAATTTGGGGTAATTAGAGATTGTGCGATCAGGGTAATTACAGTGTGTGATAATCTGCTCATTCGGTCTCAGTGATGAGTGAATCTGTCCTGGGAGAGTGGACAAGTCCCCAGCCTAGAGAGTTGTATCCTCAGGCTGCTGTGGGAGGCAAGGGAGGAAATAGCAGGGGTTCTGACCTGCATTTTGATATTGTTACTGGCCTCAGGTGAAGTGCTAGAGGATTGGAGAACTGCTAATGTGGTTCCACTTTACTAGAACAGGGGGTAGAAATAGACCAGAAAACTATAGACCAGTGAGTCCAATATCAGTGTTTAGGAACTATTGGAGAAAATTAGGGAGGCAAGGTTTGATCAGGGATAGCCAGCATGGCTTTGTCAGAGGAAGGTCATGCCTAATAAATCTAGCTCAATTTTTTGAGAAGGTGTCCAAGTGTTTGGATGAGGGTAGGGTAGTTGATGTATGAATTTCAGCAATAATTTTGACAAAGTTCCACATGGGAAACTGAAAAAGAAAGATGTAAGGTCATGGGATTCAGGATAACTTGGCAAGTTGCATCCAAAATTGCCTCAGACACAGGAGACAGAGGGCGGTGGTGGAAGGCTGTGTGTGTGTGACTGGAGCTCGGTGTGCAATGGTGTACCACAGGGATGAAGGCTGGGCCCTGCATTGTTTGTGATATTTGTAAATTATGTAGATGAGAATGTACTGTTGGAGTTAGTAAGTTTGTGGATGATACAAAGATTGGCCAGGTGGTTAGCAATGAGAAAGATAGTCTAAAGTTACAGGAACATAGAACACGGAACAGTATAGCGCAGGAACAGGCCCTTCGGCCCACCATGTCTGTGCCAACCATGATGCTCTGCCTGTGCATGGTTTGTATCCCTCTATCCCCTGCCTGTTCATATATCTGTTCTATATGCCTCTTAAATGTTGCTATTATATCTGCTTGTACCACCTCCCTGGCAGCGCATTCCAGACACTTAACATCCTTTGTGTAAAAAACTTGGCTCGTACATCTCCCTTAAACTTGCCCCCCCTCACCTTAAACCTATGCCCCAATTAAGGACATAAATGGATTGGTCAGATGGGCAGGTCAGTGTCAGATGGAATGTGACCCTGATAAATGTGAGGGGATGCGCTTTGGAAGAAGGAACAAGACAAGGGAGTACTCAATGAATGGGCAGGAGACTAGGAAGCTCAGAGGAACAAGAGGGATGTTGGGGAGCTTGTCCACAGATTCCTGAAGGTGGTAGGACATGTTAATAGCGGAGTTAGGAAGGCACATGGAGCACCTATCTTTATCAGTCATGGCGTGGATTAGAAGAGCAGGGAGGTTATGTTGGAGCTGTACAGGACTTTGGTTAGGGCACAGCTGGAGTACTGTGTACAGTTCTGGTCCCCACACTATAGGAAGGATGTGATTGCACTGGATGGAGTGCAGAGGAGATTCACCAGGATGTTGTCTGGGATGGAGTAGTTTAGCGATGAAGAGAGGCTCAAGTTGTTTTGTTTGAAGCAGAGAGGTCTGAGAGGGGACCTGATAGAGGCGTACACGAAAATGAGGGGCATGGATATGGGTGGGGTGGGGGTGTGGGAATGGGGGGTGGGGTTGGTGGTGGGATAGGAAGCAGCTGTTTCACTTGGCTGAAGGGTAATAACAAGGGAGTATCACTTTGAAGTGAAAGGCTGGAGATTTAGAAGGGATTTGAGGAAAATGAATTCACCGGAGTGTGGTGCGGGTCTGGAATGCACTGCCTGGGAGGGGAGTTGAGGTGGGAAACCTCATAATCTTTTACAAAGTCCTTGGATGAGCACTTGAAATTCAAGGCTATAGGCCTAGTGCAGGAAAGTGGGACTGCGGTGGGTGGTGTATTTTTTGTTGGTAAAGACTCAATGGCTGATTCTCTGATGTGTAAAGCAGTTGAACGTTTGCTCACTGACAGGTACCAGGGGAACTCTGGTGATGTTGGCTGCTTCGTGGCTTCTCAACCACTGCCCAAGCACAACAATTACTTTGAGGTAAGTTGCTGATCGGATTTTAATTGGTCTCCTTTTCCAATATGGGAATCTTTGGTAACACAGCACCCTTGGGTTTACTGGAGGCTGGCCAGAGTGAGGAGTGGGTCTGGAAGGAGGGAAGGGGTGGGGTTGTCAGGATGTCCTTGGGGAGAGCATGTAGGAGTGGTTGGGATCCACAAATGGACCATGGAATCATCACTGATTGTCAGATACTGCTTTAAGGTGGAAGGGTGAACACTTCACCTCCTGATACAGTGACCCCTTGGAACAACAGATACTCCCTTGCTGGCCTGATCCAGATCTTCTCCCCTTCTCACACTCCTCCCCATCCCTCCTTCTCTGTCCTTTTGACCAAACAGGTAGATGAGGGTAAAGCGGTTGATGTGGTGTATATGGATTTCAGTAAAGCGTTTGATAAGGTTCCCCACGGTAGGCTATTGCAGAAAATACGGAGGCATGGGATTGAGGGTGATTTAGCGGTTTGGATCAGAAATTGGCTAGCTGTAAGAAGACAGAGGGTGGTGGTTGATGGGAAATGTTCATCCTGGAGTTCAGTTACTAGTGGTGTACCTCAAGGATCTGTTTTGGGGCCACTGCTGTTTGTCATTTTTATAAATGACCTGGATGAGGGCGTAGAAGGATGGGTTAGTAAATTTGCGGATGACACCAAAGTCGGTGGAGTTGTGGATAGTGCGGAAGGATGTTGCAGGTTACAGAGGGACATAGATAAGCTGCAGAGCTGGGCTGAGAGGTGGCAAAGGGAGTTTAATGCGGAAAAGTGTGAGGTGGTTCGCTTTGGAAGGAGTAACAGGAATACAGAGTACTGGGCTAATGGTAAGATTCTTGGTAGTGTGGATGAGCAGAGAGATCTCGGTGTCCATGTGCATAGATCCCTGAAAGTTGCCACCCAGGTTGATAGCGTTGTTAAGAAGGCATACAGTATGTTAGGTTTTATTGGTAGAGGGATTAAGTTTCGGAGCCATGAGGTCATGTTGCAGCTGTACAAAACTCCGGTGCGGCCGCACTTGGAGTATTGCGTACAGTTCTGGTCACCGCATTATAGGAAGGATGTGGAAGCATTGGAAAGGGTGCAGAGGAGATTTACCAGGATGTTGCCTGGTATGGAGGGAAGGTCTTATGAGGAAAGGCTGAGGGACTTGAGGCTGTTTTCGTTAGAGAGAAGAAGGTTAAGAGGTGACTTAATAGAGACATACAAGATGATCAGAGGATTAGATAGGGTGGACAGTGGGAGCCTTTTTCCTCGGATGGTG
>NW_025974501.1:0-8458 GCF_021869965.1 Rhincodon typus
TATTGTTTGCCCGTGGTTAGGTTTGATTTATTTGTAATAAATAGTAATATCCTGCTAAGTACAGAAAGCTAGTCAGAGTATTCTGTCAATCAGACAGGTATATTTGGGTCCTTGGGTACTTTGACTACATTCCTTATTTTTGTGATGACTTTAGGATTGGTGAGTTTTGATTATCAGTGAACTTTCTCAAGACAGTCATGATAGTCATTAGGTGTTATTTCATTGTTTGGTGTGCACATGTACTAACGGCCATTGCTGGGCTTTCCAGAGCCAGAAATGCTCCTGGGTATCCTCCAAAGCCATCTGTAGTCTCCCATCACTGAAAGGTAGAAGTCTTCTACCAGCCGTACTGCTACCATGAGGGTAACACTGCACAGGAGCACTAAGCCAAGGAAAGACATAAAACACAGGCATTAAGGGAATGCACAAGAGTGATTTGTTGGTTTTTGTATGGACCAGTGAAAGTTTTCATCAATAAAAACTGAAAGAACTGTGGATGCTGTAAAGCAGGAACAAAAACAGAAGTTGCTGGAAAAGCTCAGCAATCTGGCAGAATCTGTGAAGAAAAATCAAAGTTAATGCTTCGGGTTCAGTGACCCTTCCTCAGAACGGTCACCAGACCTGAAACGTTAACTCTGATTTTTCTTCACAGATGCTGACAGACTTGCTGAGCTTTTCCAGCAACTTCTGTTTTTGTTTTGATCAATAAAACTGGTTTGGAATGGTTTACAATGTTTGTGATTGGTTGTGGTTCAGCATTTTGACCAGTCTGATGGCCAGTAGCAAAGAGAAAGCCAGTATGGTATTGTTGTGGAATAAGGATGTGCTCATTGGTACGATGGTTAAATGAGCCAATCATGGACAGCCCAGCTGTAAACAGAATGTAAAACAAAATAGAAATAGCTAGAAAATCTCAGCAGGTCTGGCAGCATCTGTGGAGAAAAATCAGAGCTAACGTTTCGGGTCCAGTGACCCTTCTTCAAAACTGATAACTCCACAGATGTTGCCAAACCTGCTGAGATTTTCCAGCAACTTCTGTTTTTGTTTCAGATTTCCAGCATCCACAGTTCTTTTGATTTTTTGGAAAGATGATATATTGGCTTCATCCTGCTTTCTTCCTGTTCCTCCTTTCTTCTCCTCCTCAGCTGCTCATCACATGTGGTAACAGTTTGGAGCATAGATTGTCAACTTGCAGGATATAAAATACAACAATTAAACATGACACGTGCTCCTGAAAGTATTGCAGCAATCCTCTGGAGCTGTCCAGGCAGTGAAAGTGTTTCTTAAGTGCACCAACAGTCTGTTCGATGAAGTTCTGATGTGCACAGGAATCATACAGAAGGTAATTAGTGGATAGTCCTTGGTGACAAGTTTCTCTCCAGTTTTACGTACAGCACAAATACTGATGGAACAATGGACTTGCACAATTTAACAGCATCACCAGTGCCACCAATATACTGAGCATTCACTTGCTACATGTGCTGAACATGGTCACACACTAACTGTACCAATAGATGGTGGGACCCTCTGCCGTTCCAGTGGATCTCAACACTAAATGTGATGCCTGAAAATCTAAGTGTGTACAGTTAATAACCTCCTACATTATGAGGAAGCCTGCTACCCTGGCAACACCCCATGTTCACTCCACCTTTGTGGGTCGGTTAGCTCAGTTGGCTGGATGGTTAGTTTGCGATGCAGAGTTAGCCTACAGCATGGGTTCAATTCCTGCACCAGCTGAGGACTCTTCTTCTCAATCTATCCCCTCACCAGAGGTGTAGTGACCCTTGGGTTAAACAACCACCAATTGTCTCTCTCTAATAAGGGAACAGCCCTACAGTCAAATAAGGCTATGGCAACTTTACCTTTATTGCAGCTTCTTCTCTTTGTCCAGAGGAGATGTTATCTAAAGCCGTCTCATGGCAAAAAGAACCTCTCTAAGTGAACAACAAGTTGTGGGATGTGAGAGATGCTGCCTTCCCCAGCACCAGGTAATGGGTCAAAAATGATAGCTGGTGTTAAATTAGTACTAAATGCCAATTGAATTCACAATATGCCCACTTCTACTTGTGCACCTAATGCCCACTCTAATGCCATCACTATTATGGTATCCAGCATGGACTATGCTGGAAGTGCATTGTGTAGACAACATTTTGCAACCAAGATGACACCCTGATGGAAGTATAGGTTATTTCAATTCAATTTTCTTCTATCTTTGACTATGTTTACACAGGTTGAGAACATACTGAGAGCTCCTCCTGCTCCACTGCTGTAAACTTTGCTGGAGGTTTACAAAACTAAAAGAGATTTCCACTGCACTTCTGACAAAATTGTAAGAACCAGACAGGAGCCGCTGTGAAGAAATTCCATTTTTTCAATGTTTGACAGCTAGATCTAAGCTTTAATTTCTTACCTTCTGTTTAAATGGAAGGCTATTTGTACTTCAATTCTATTCTTCGTCCCTTAATTTTACGCATTATTTCAGTGATAATTACTTCAATTGTTTTCATTTTGCTTAAGTTAGTGGTGAAAGCAAAATAAATCAAAAGTGAATTTGATATTAAGCTTATCTCACTGAGAACTAATTTAATTTGAAAATGTTACAACTTGCGTGTTCACAAACTACTAGCAATGTTAAATTAGCAAAACAATATCATCTCTAGCAGTGCTTACAGTATAATTTGTGAAGTACATGTAGATGATTGTGTTCCTTCTGTTATAAAGAAGCCAGGTTCTAAAATAAAACAGCAGGATTCATAATCTTTCTTAACATGTAACAGAAAGTCTACCTGTCATGAGTGGTGGCTGGTGCTGAAAGGGAGTGTTTTTCCGCCGTGGTTTCAAAATTTGCTCATCTGTGTCTGTTTCTGTCTGTTGCTGCTGTGAACTTCTTGAGAACGAATGAGGCACCTCATCATTACATTTAAGGGGAACTATCTGTTCTGCTCCTGTAACTGTGATAGAAATAACTGTTCAAAGCCATGTGATGGAGTGGTCACTACAATAACAACACATTTTCTCAACACTGAATTACAAATCATATTGTATGTCTGCTTCAGTAAGTTGTGACTGGTGCAGGAAAAGCTGCTTTCCTTTAGGAAGACCAGTGATTACTCTCCAGATAACAGTTCATAAATCAATAGGCCATCAAAACATGCAACTGAGAGAAAAAAAATCATTGCCTGTCCCCTTCAGAGGGTTTAGTTCTTTTCTTACTTACTATGATTATTGCAACAAGTTGAGTCCAGTTACTCCAAGGTTTTCTGCATAAAGCTCAGTGATTAAGCTCTTCCTACTGAAAGGGGAAAATTCCTTCCTGTTTTATTAGAATATGAACAATAACTAAAATACTTAATGTCACTTTTATTCTATTCTTAAGCTGCCTGACACATTTCTGTCCTCACTACTATTTCCCAAGCTACCAAGTGAACTTTGAAAATTGTAAAAATGGTGCCTTACAGGCACATGCTCAGTTACGTCTGAAAAAATGCAGCCAGTAAGCTTTTGTGAAAGGGATTTTTTTGAAGCCTTTTTTCTCCATTGTTCAGATAAGTGAACCAAAAAAAAAATCTCTTGGTAACTGCATCCATTCAGCAATATCCATTTGCACATAAGAATTGCAATCAGCTGATGGATGTGGGAGGGCCTACCCACTTATGTCAAAAAATTCTTTAGGGATTTTTGAGCAGTAGCTGATAATTGCACAGGGCTGAAGCACTGTCAAGGCTCCAACTCCAGCCTCTAATGTACTAGGGCCTGAAAAGGGACACATGAAACTGGCCATTGACAGTGTATGGCAAAAATATTCATGCAGTCTCAAGTGGATTTTGTGCATACCACATACCATTGGGCTGGTTGTAATCGACAAAATACTTTCAGCTTCCTTTCTGATGCACAATTTTACAATTATGACATTTATGTCTTATGACTTTTTCTTTATTTTAGAGTCATGTGATCTTTTCTAAAATCTACCTGATAGTAAGCCTGGGTGGTCTGTTTGTTAGATGTTAAAGGGCCCAGATTGTTTTATTGGGAAGAGGATATAAAGTGTTTATACTTAGATACAATGGAAGCATGCTGTGTATTAACAATAATTGGACTGTGAGTCTCCAAAGTTTCAGAACGGTGCTGAGAAATGTCAGGTTATAAGCAGGTATGCTTTAAACTATCAATTTACTTTCTTGATATTTAAAAGGCATCTGAATGGGTACATGAATAGAAAGGATTTAGAGGGATATGGGCCAAACGTTAGCAAATGGGACAAGATTAATTCAGAATATCTGGTTGGCATGGATGAGTTGGAACGAAGGGTCTGTTTGCGTGCTGTATAACTCTATGATTCTATGACAAAAGTGAGTCAGGATTTCAGGACATTGTCAAAAGAGCTGATCTCCAGAGGTGAGGTGAGAGTAAGTGTACTTGGCACCAAGGCAGCATTTGACTGAGTATGGCATCAAGGAGCCCTGGCAAAAGGTGAAACAATGGGAAAGAGATGGAATACTCTCCGATGGTTAGAATCATACCTAGCAAAAAGAAAGATTGTTGCAGTTGTTGGAGATCATAAACTCACTCCCAGGACATCACTGCAGGAGTGCCTCAGGATATGTTCTAGGGCCAACCATCTTCACTTGCTTCAAAGACGTTC
Source organism: Rhincodon typus (assembly GCF_021869965.1). Lineage (NCBI taxonomy): Eukaryota > Metazoa > Chordata > Chondrichthyes > Orectolobiformes > Rhincodontidae > Rhincodon > Rhincodon typus. The sequence goes on from NW_025974501.1 coordinate 4,643, forward strand.
TCCCCATTATAAATTCAGAAGTGGGAATGTTCGCTGATGATTGCACAATGTTCAGCACCATTGTGACTCCTCAGGTACTGAAGCAACTCATATTACTTTGCAGCAAGACCTGGACAATATCTGGGATCGGACTAATCAATGATAAGTAATATTTGCACCACATAAATGGCAGACAATGACCATCTCAAATAAGAAACAATCTCATAATTGGCCCTTGACATTCAATAGCATTACTAAATTCTCCACAATCACAGCCTGCAAGTTACTATTGACTAGTAGCTAGATACTGCTGTCACAAGAACAGATCAGAGGCTGGAAATTCTCCTGCATCCCCAAAGCCTGTCCTCCATCTACATGGTACAACTGAGGAGTGTGATAGAATGTTTGCTGGAACCACTTACTAGGATGAGTGCAGTTCGAAAAACAGTAAAGACACTCGACTCCATCCAGGACAAATTAGCCTGTTTGACTGGCACCTCACTCTCCAGTTTCCACATACAATCTCTACACCACCAACATAGAGTGACAACAGTGTGTACCAACTACAAGATGCACTGCAGTAACCTCAAAGTTTCTCTTGTCAGTACCTTCCAAACCGACAACCTCAATCATCTAGAGGAACATGGGCAGCAGATACATGGGAACACCGTCGTGCCATACACCATCCTGACTTGCAAAACAAATGTATTGCTGTTCCTTCACTTTTGCTCAGTCAACATCCTGGAACTCATTTCCTTACAGCGCTGTGTACTTACACCCCAAGGATTGCAAAGGTTCAAGAAGACAGCTCAACACCATCATCTCAAGGGCAGTTAGGTATGGGCAATAAATGCTGGCTTAGTCAGAGATGCCCACATCCCATGAAGAAATGAGGAAAAAAAGAAGAGTTTTAAAGATACTCCTGAAGCTCTCAGACACGATTAGTCTGTTAGGATCTGGGGGAGAATGAGCTCCCAAAAGCCAAAAGTCTGTAGGATTCACTACACAGGAACGCAGCTGGGGTTCACACTTGGATTGAAAAGATCAAAAACATGTGGTTTTGAAACTAGTCTGGAAGATTTGATTAGCTAGTCTAGACAGAGAATTGCAGAAAAAAAATCTCTCATTGTGAAATATAGTTTTGGGCTTAACAATTACTTGTCTGGGAGGAAAGTAAGTAAATCCTTGGGAGCTAGGAATCTGTTTGGACTGGAGAAGTTCTGTTCTGTTGGTTAAGAAATAAGTTACCCACAAATACAATATAGAGTAAATAGTGGTTTGAGTCTAACTTTTACAATAAAAGTCTTGTAATTTGACTTGTACTGTTATAATATTGACTTGAAAACTAGATATTATATGGTATTTGGATAAGGTACAGAGGATATTTTCTATAGGGAATCAATTAATCTGGAGTGCAAGTAACAGTCGTAAGGCAGAGCTTTCATTGAAGCCTTTTAGATCTTTATTAAAATTAAATCCCTGAGTTGGATGCTGTTCTTTCAACCCAGGATGTGACATACAACATCATCCTCTTCAACTATTAACTGGAAGTTTGAACTTTACAAACAAGATCATGGAGATCATAACAAGAAGAGCATAACCATTTAATGTCTCTCTGAAGCTTGTATCCATTTCACCTGTGGCTGAAGCACCTCTTCCTGCTAATCTTCTGTGATTAACTCTGTACTTTGCAAAAGCTTATGTTTGTGAGATATCCAAACTGAAACTAGAAAGAATTCTAGAAAAAAAAAGTGTAATTGGCATTCCTAACTATTCAGTCATCAGACTTCTAAGAAGTTAGATGCTTACTGTGATTGCAACTGTAATGAAAGTTCAAAAATGTAGCTGATTAAAGCCTAGAGCATGTTGTGTTTTAACCTGTTTTGCAATAGCAGGACACAGTAATAGAACACAGAACTGAAACATGGAGATTCAAACATTTTGTAGAATCATAGAATCCCTACAGTGGGGAAGCAGGCCATTTGGTCTGTAAAGTCCACACCAACCCTCCAAACAGCAACCCACCCACACTGCTGCCCTACCCCCATAAACCTGCATTACCATGGCTAATCCACCTAGCCTACACATTCCTGGACACTATGGACAGTTTAGCATGGCCAATCCACCTATACTGCACATCTTTGGACTGTGGGAGGAAACTGATGCACTCACAGGGAGAAGGTACAAGCTCCACACAGGTAGTTGCCAAGACTGGAATTGAACAGGGGTTCCTGGCACTCTGAAGCAGCAGTGTCAACCGCTGAGCCACACATGCTGCCCCTATGTAAAACTATTTCTCTACATAAAACTTGTTTTTCTTGTTGCAATATGAAGAAAATATGATAGCAGAAGATCTTGAAAGCAACAGAATCCTAAAGGCTACTTAAATAGCTTAGGCATGCTAAAATGCTGAGTATTCATATCAGAAGATCAGATCATAAACTGGATATTGTTGGTTGGTTGGTTGAAAAGGAACTGGAATGTCTTTCAGTAAATTCACTAAGCAGGCGCTTGATGTTGACTAGCTAATGTGGGTTGAGTGACCATTTGAAACTTTGGTGATGATGAATTGCAGGCCAGAGCTGTGGGCCATACATTGTAATACATTGTGATAGATACCTAAATATTACTGTCAATTGCAACTTGCTCTGAGTGAACAAAAAATGAACATCAGTAGGAGTGTTGGTAACTGGTGGACAATAATCCTGGCTCAATTTCACGGCAGTTGGCAAAATTTTCATAGCTGCTCAAGAACAGGAACAAAATTAATGGATCGTGATGGAGCGATGGGTGGGTGTGGGTGTGGGTGGTGCTGCAGAGGGTTGGGGTTTAACAAATTAGAGATATGCTGATGGGTTTGTAATACCGTCAGTTTGGAAAGGGATTATGTCCCCAGTCATTGTCTTGATGGGCTGAGGCAGGATGGTGGCGTGGCTGGTAGGCAAGTCTGTGACACTAAGCTTCACTCAGACTGGAGAAACAATTTCTACAAGATGGCGGGGCAAGGCCATTTGTTGGAATAATAAGAGGAAAGAACCTTCATTTACATGGTGTCTTTCCAGATCTAAGATTTTTCTCAAAAGCTTCTTAGCTAATAAAATATGTCTTATGTTTAGTTAATTTTTTCCTTTTAATTCTTTCATTGGGTATGAGCAATGCCGGCTGCCCATCCAAAAGTGCCCTTAAGAAGGTGGTAATGAACTAACCTCTTGAACTCCTCGCTAACCTTTAGCAGGTTGAAATATTGAAAATTGACATTGGTGTACCTGAAGCTTGCCTTTGGGACCGGGAATGAGCTTCCATTTCTATTTCTTGACACCTGATTAAAAACCCAGTCCCAAATACATTTAAAGAATAGCATCGATATGACCAATGAGCATACTGCAAACAATATCAGTTCAGAGAAGAGCTGAAGAAACATATAGGGGATTAAAATAAGATGTAATTGAAAGTGTGAAGCAGGGATAAAACTACCCTGATAGGGAAAGGCCACTTGAGCAATTATTTAGAGTTGTTGCCTTAAAAACAATTACAATATATTCCCCTGCCCAAAGCTAAACATTTATTGCTGCACTACATTTGCCTTTTTAATGTTATTGAACTTTCACTTCTGTTCAGTTAAAGAGATCATTGTATAAAATTAGAGCATTTAATAGCATTTAACCCTATCCCAGAGTTACTTGCAGATAGTTTTAAATGAATTTTGCCATAGGGCAGAACCTGACAAGAAATTTTAAATGCACTTTGAAATAGAATGTGCTGAAAAAGTTAAGTTAGAAGCAGGGAAATGATGATTTAGGAATCAGTGTTAGCCAAACTGAACTGAATCCCATCCTC
>NW_025974502.1:0-334 GCF_021869965.1 Rhincodon typus
CTCAAGCCGCACCTCCATCTCCTACCGACCAACCTCATCCCGCCCCCTTGACCTGTCCGTCCTCCCTGGACTGACCTATCCCCTTCCTAACTCCCTACCTACACTCACCTTTCCTGGCCCCATCCCCGCCTCTTCCACCTGTTTGTTTCCTCTCCACCTATCCTCTCCTCTATCCCTCTTCTATCCGCCTCCCACTCTCTCCCTATTTATTTCAAAACCCCCTTCCCCTCCCCCTTTTCTGATGAAGGGTCTAGGCCCGAAACGTCAGCCTTTCTGCTCCTGTGATGCTGCTTGGCCTGCTGTGTTCATCCAGCCCTGCACCTTGTTGTCTCTT
>NW_025974502.1:434-8457 GCF_021869965.1 Rhincodon typus
CCCCTTCCCCTCCCCCTTTTCTGATGAAGGGTCTAGGCCCGAAACGTCAGCCTCTCTGCTCCTATGATGCTGCTTGGCCTGCTGTGTTCATCCAGCCCTGCACCTTGTTGTCTCGGATTCTCCAGCATCTGCAGTTCCTACTATCTCTGATCCAAGGAATCAATTTGGTAAACTTTCACTGCACTCCCTCTATGGCAAGAACACCTTTCTTCACATAAGGAAACCAAAACTGCGCACACTATTCCAGGTGGCACCTCATCATTGCCCTGTAGAATTGCAACAAGACATTCTTGTTCTCATGCTTGAATTGTCTTGCTAGGAAAGCCAACCTCCCCTCTGCCCATAGCACATTTTGGTAATGTGCTCACTGCACACTTCAACAATGTTTGATAGGCTATTAGTTCATTCATCCAGTCTCCACTAACTTACTTATTTGGATCATGCTACTCAACCAACCAACTCACAAATACGACCCCATGTCTGCCTGGGTTTCCTCCGGGTGCTCCGGTTTCCTCCCACAGTCCAAAGATGTGCAGGTTAGGTGGATTAGCCATGGGAAACATACCAAGGGATGGGGTTACAGGGATGGGGTGGGTCTGGGGGGGCTGCTATTTGGAGGGTCAGTGTGGATTCCATGGACCAAATGGCCTGCTTCCACACTGTAGGGATCCTATGATTCTTTGTCAAAATTGATTGAATTTTTCAAGGAGATAACCAGGCTTGTATGTGAGGGTAGTGCAGTTGATATGGTTCATAAGGATTTCAGCAAGGCCTTTGACAAGGTCCTACACGGGAGACTGATAAAGAAGGTAAAAGCTCATGAAATCCAAGGTAACTCAGCAAAAATTGTTGGATCCAAAATTGGCTTAGTGGTAGGAGACAGAGGATGGTGGTTGATGGCTGTTTGTGTAGCCGGAGGCAGGTATCCAGAAACGTATCACAGGAATCAGTGCTGGTTCTTTATTGTTTGTGATGTATATAAATGATATAGAAGAAATTGTGGTGGGGAGAGGGAATGATAAGTGAATTTGCAGATGACATAAAGTTTGGCCAGGTGGTTGACAGTGAGGAAGAAGGTCTTCAATTATAGATGAATTGGTCAGATGTGTTGATCAATGGCAGATGGCATTTAACACTGATAAATATGAAGTGATGCACTCTGGAAGAAGTAAAAAGACAAGGGAGTACTCAATGAATGGCATGACAATAGGAAGCTCAGAGGAACAGAGGGATCTTGGGGTACTTGACCACAGATCCCTGATGATGGCAAGATAGGTTAATGAAGTAGTTAAGAAGGGCTACAGGACACTTGGCTTTAAGTCATTGCATAGATTATTAGAGCAGGGGTGTTATGTTGGTTAGGCCATGGCTAGAACACTGTGTGCAGTTCTGGTCACAGCATTATAGGAATGATACGATTGCATTTGAGAGGATGCAGAAGAGATTTGTCAGGATGTTGCCTTGGATGGAGCAGTTTAGCTTTGACTCTTGAAATCTTGGAAGATGACCATCAATGCATCCATCATTTCTAGGACCATTTCCTTAACTACTCTGTAATATGGATTATCAAGCCTTGAGGATTTATCAGCCTTCAATCCCATCAATTACTCCAACAATATTTCTCTACTAATATTGATGTGCTTCAGTTCCTCCCTCTTGTGTTCCCCGTCATTTTTGGTATGTTATTCATGTCCTCCCTTGTGATGATAGAAGCAAGGTATGAATTTAGTTTATCAACCAATTCTTTGTTCCCCATTATAATATCCCCCATTTATGACTTTATGGAACCTACATTATTTTACACAAGTCTTTTTCTCTTTACATTTCGAAACTTCTACAATCAGTTTATATGTTCCCCATAAGTTTACTCTCATTTTCTGTTTTCTCCTTCTTAATCAATCCTTTGGTCCTTTTTTTCTGATTTCTAAACAGTTCCCAATCCTCAGGTCAATTGTTTTCTCTTGCAAATTTGTATGCTTCTCTTTTACGTCTAAAACAATCTCTAACTTCCCCTTGTAACCTATGGTTTGGCCACTGTTCTCTTCGCACTCTTACCCCAGATAGGAATATAACATTTTTGCAGTTCACCCAATCACTCTTCCAGTGTTTGTCATTGCCTATTCACTGTCATTCTTTTCAATAGCATTTCTCAATCCATCACAGCCAACTCCCCTATCAAGACTCAGGATCCTAACCTCAGAATAAACTACCTCACAGTTCATTTGTGGAATGAACTGCCAGAGGATGTGGTGGATGCAGGTACAGTTACAACGTCTAAAGGACATTTGGATAGGTACATGAATAGGAAAGGTTTGGAAGGATATGGGCCAAATGCAGGCAAGTCGGACTAGTTTAGTTTGAGAAACTTGGTCAACACAGACGAGTTAGACCAAAGGGTCTGTTTCCATGCTGTGCGACTCTATGACTCTTAACATCAAAAAAATGATTATTTGATCATTTTGACAGGATCTGGCTGTGCACAGATTAGCTGCTGTTTTTAATCAACCTGTTCAAAAATACTATCACCCATCTCCGGAGCAGATGGGACTCGAACCCAGGCTTCCTGGTCCAGAAGCGGTTGCAGTTTTATTTTTTTTAATATCCAGAAGTGCTCTTACACACAACTGAATGCTTTTGTTTTTCCATGGACAAATTACATTTGGTTTTATTTTCAACTAAAATCCACCATCAATAAATCACACTTGTTTTCCAATTGATTGGAAAATTGGTGCAGAGCCAGTTAGGGAAATGCAATTACACCAAAGGTGAGGGGTGCTAAATCAAAATGGATTTAGAAGGGGAGATAAAGCACTCTACGTGCTGCAGTGCCCACCTCTCTCTAAACACATCGAGAGCATTGATTGACATCGCATGTTCCTTCTCCAAGGACGCCTGGGCACAGACATAACCACGGAAGAGGGACAGACAGTTAGAAACTATGATCCCAATTAGTTGCTGTTTCTTTTTATATAAATAGCTGCTGTTTCCTAATTACAACAGTGGCTATACCTGAAAAAAAAACCACTTGATTAGTTGTGAATTGGAATGTCCTATGGTAGTGAAAACCATTACATTAATGCAAGTCTTGGCTTTAAAATATGCCTCTCTTGAAAGCTTTTGTTCTATGAAAGGCCATCTACTGATTTACGTCCAGAGACATACATAGCTTGAAAGCGTGGAGTGATAGATATTTGAACTGAGAATTCATAAAAGATGAGCAGCCTTTGTGACAGAATATATGTAAAATAAAGAATTTTCTGCAAGATTTCTTATTCCATCTCAACAAATTTCTGCTAGTTTTTCCTTTTTACATTTATCCCATTAAAATAATTTGTTCAGCAATATTCTTTTTTCTCCCATGGATGCAGAAAAATAGCATGTAAAATTAGACCCCAGCAAAGGTTCTGCTGAAGATGTGTATACTAGAAGCAAGTTTGCAATTTGAAGCGGTTTGCCTTGATTGATTAGTTGGAAAAATAATGGTGGATATATTTGCCAACCAGCTAAACTATTGTGCTCATTTAACATTCAATTACTATGAAGGCTTATTGCCAACATACATACTGCACTGTAGTGACAGGAAGGTTTCCAGTAATGATCTCATCATAATCTTCTTCAAGGACTATTTCCTGGACCTTGAGCCTTTAAAGCTACTGAAAACAACTGGATTCATTAATTTACCATTGGAGATGGCAAAATCAGTTGACAATGTTGTGATTCTGATAAGTATCTGCCAAACAAAAATATATAGTTCAAGACAGTTTTATTTTGTGGGCTGTGTACACTGTTATGGAAGTGACTGGACTAAGCCAACCAAACATAGGTAGCCAGATGCTGTCCTAGGCGAAGGCATCAATCATAACAAGCACTGTAAGAGTAACAAGATATCAGATGTACTCGATTGTTAAACAGTCGTGTGAGATAGCTTCCACCTCTAACTGCCTCCAATAGGTATAACACATCCCCTGGCAAGATAAGAGTGCTGCAAGTGGATGTACTTTCATATTCAGCACGCTGTCTTGCCAAGAGATTGAACAAATGGAGCTTTTTATGGGTATTGTAAGGCTATGTTGGAACAGGGCAGTTGAAATTTGTGCTAAATTCAATGATTTCTAGTTCTGTGAGGACTAGAGTGAGGATGGGGAGGTGTGGCGGGGGTGGGGGGCTTGGTGGGGATGGAAGATTAGAGAGATTGGGTTGAGATCACAAGGGCAGCTTGTGACCATGCCCTAAATGACATAATTAAACTTCAGGATTTCCACACTCATTTGTGCCACGCCAGATTTCTAATGTTGCTGTTAGTTTGAGGGGTAATGACTGCAAACACCGACAATTTGCCTTCAGCAAACTCTTAGTCCATGGAAAATCCAGGCATTTGAAACTGAAAAATTAAATATGAATTTTTGATGTGAATTTCTTAATTTCCAAAAAGGGGTTAGAGTTCTAAAACTGAAAATATTTTATAGAAATATTATTAGGCAGTCCTTTTAATTTTGTCATGAAAATATAATATATCCTAATTCAAATAATTAATTAATTGCTTAAAGAATTCTGAGTGCAGCTGATCCTAACTCCATACAAATTAACTGGAAGAACAGAATTAAAGGTGATCTTGCTGACGTTGGCGTCTCATACTTAATACTTAATATCAGCTCAAACTTGTAAACACCACAGTTATGTCAATAAGGTTATTTGTGATTTAACGTTGCAGGACAAATCAGTTCAGAATTGCAAAACTTTAGGAGCAATATTTGATAACATCATTATGCTGCATTTTAGTGTGTAAACAAAATGCTCCTCGGGCTAGCAAATTATAATGAAAATTATTTAGTGCAAATGAACAGTGCAGTAGGACAAAGGATGCAGGGGATGAAAAACATGGGTAAAAATTATCATCCAGGCAAAGTACGTGAAAAATGCACTACTTTCCTGCCTTTCATGCTGTATGACTCCCTCCTCTGGCAGATCATAATACTGCAGCTAAGAGCTTCTGTGCAGTAGATAGTAGCATAAGACATCAGTGTTTAGAACATATGTTTTAATCCTTTTGCAGACCAGTTGGTATATATCACGCTGATGATCATTCCCATGCAACTTTATTTTATCTTAAATCATGTTAAAAATAAATCAATATTGTCCAAAATACCATAAAATCAAATGAAGCCTTCCATCATTAGAATTGCCCCCCTTCCAGTCATCGCTGAAAATATCAGATTCTGAATGCGAAAAGATCTGGCCCTGACAAAATTAAAACAGCTCATGTTAACTGGGTATACAAGTGGGACATCACAACCAGAACTGAAACTTTCTGGACCTGGCAAGACAGGATCACCGTTGTGGATGACATTTTATTATGAGGAGTAAGAATGAATGTCCCAAGCAAAGGTCATTGGGGTTATTCAGGGGTGTCCAAAATGAAGATGTTGCTGATAAGTTATGACTGGAGGCCAGGATTGGATGCAGACATAGATAGGTTGGTGGGGCAGTGCCCAGACTGCCAAAAAGGACGAAAATTACCACCAGCAGCACCCCCACATTTGTGGGAATGGCTGGGTAAACCCTGGTCTCGGTTACACATCAATTATGCAGGCCCTTTCATGGGCTCAACATTCCTTCTCATTGAGGACACCCATTCAGAGTGGTTGGACGTGCACAGAGTTCATTTGTTGAACACGGAGACGACATTAGAAAAGCTGCGAGCATCTTTTGCAATACACAGGCTCCCAGAAGTGTTGGTCACAGACAGCAGGCCATCATTTACCAGCAGGGAGTTTGAATACTTCCAAAAGTCGAATGGCATTCAGCACATAAGGACAATTCCATACCATCCATTGTCCAATGGTCTGGTGGAAAGAGCAGTGCAAACTTTGAAGGCAGGCTTAAAGGAACAGCCTTCAGCTTCACTCAATACCAAACTGTCCTGGTTCCCATTTGATTATAGGAGCTGGGGAGGAGGGTGAAATGGCAGCCCGAGAGCCAACGCCAACCATATGCTTCCCCTAAGCAAGAGAGACAGAGGAAGAAGTTTGGTGCTGAAACCACGGAAATGGCCCACGTGGTTGACATGAGGTCAGGTCCTATATTGTACAAAGTTCAGAGAGGAGGGGTGATCTTGAACAAGCCCGTGGACCACATGAAAGTGGCAAACTCACAAACGGGACAGGAGCAAAACATACTCAGTCCCTCAGAATAGCCAGAAAGGCTGCCAGAACCCATGGGCTCTTCCCCTCCATCTAGTGTCGAAGAAACCTCACAGTCTAAAATGGACACAGTGGATATCGCAGCTTTGAAAGAGAGAATGAATTTCTTCAGAGATACTCCAGGTGCAAGAGGCAGGCTACAATCCTTCTGCCAATCCTATCTGAGGCTGAGTCGAAGGAACTGGACAAGGTGTGAGAATGCCCAGGGGAGGCTACTGGCCTATATCCCCAAACTTAAAGGGGAGGGATGTAGTGATTGCAACGAAGTCAGCCAGGTGGACCTCATAGAATTTGAGTTTCCTCATTGTGTCTGTTAGCCTGGTCAAATCAGGGAGCCCTGGCTGACAGATATAAACAGGAGTGACAGAGGTTCTGTTCCCTCAGAGAGCTGGCTCTGAGGAAGATGGACCAATGTAAAGTACTATGCTCGTGTAAATGAAGGGTGACTTGGTGATGGGATACTGGCCTCTGTGGAGTTATTTCAGATATTACCTGTAGTTTAAGCAGCATACTTAATTATGACGTGCACTATAGAATGTATTGGGAGTGACATGTATGAGTTACTCAGTCTAATTTCTGAGGTATAAAGTTGGTACTTTGCAGTTTGCTAATGAATGTTCCGTGTTTGGAGTTATTGAGCAAAACAGAAATAGGCTAGGAATTTCACATGGGTGATATATGAGGAAGAATTAAACTTAAATGCCAGTCCTGCATGAAAATTAACTGCTTCCTATGAGCTACTCGTAAAGTTCTAAGAAATTATGCACAATATATTAAGGTGGCAATGCAGTCTTTGAAATGTGAATAAAGATTGACAATTTTGAAAGTGGTTGGTTATAAACCCAAAAGTCTCATGGCTGAGAAAAGTGATGAGGAGGCATTGAATATTGCTAAAATTCAAATGTTCTGATTTTTATATTTTAAACTTCTCACCTTTGTTTTCAGATCCCTTCGTGGCTTTGCTTTTGTCTATCAATGTAATCTCCATCAGCCTCACAAACCTCCAAGATACCTGCATTCATCTAATTCATGCCTGCTTTTAATCACTCCACCATTGTGCCTGTGTCTTCAGTTGCTGAGATCCTCAGCTCTGAAATTCCTCCTTGAATCTCTCTATCTCACTTTTCTCCTCTTAAAAACTCATAAAACCTACATCTTTGCCCAAGCTTTTGGCCTGAAACCCTCCTTAAATGACATGCTATCATATTTTGTTTTATAACATTCTTACGAAGTAGTTTGGGATGTATTATTACATTGGCAGCGCTAAAAAAATATAAATAATTGTTGTTGAGTACAATTCTACCAACCTTCCTCAGGAATAATGATATTTGAGTCTGTAAACAGACAGGTATAAGTAAATAATGTAGAAAGATTTCCTCTGTAATTTGAACTGGTGTTCTTTATAAATGGGTTTATGACTTCTTTTGTGCAGGTTCAACAGGTTGATGTGATGCATGTAGTATGTGAGTAAAGCAGTTAGCATGCTTTCCACTTTTGTCTTGGTTTGCTTCGCACTTTCAGCCTACACCAATGTAGCAGCCTCTTGGCTGCTAAAACACAGATAGATTGCTAACTTGGCTAAACAACAAGGGATGCTGGGTACATTTGCCAAGTAAATCTCTCAAATCACAAAACACAATGTGAACGCAGCAGCCAGGGGCCAATGACATTAGAATAATATAAAAGGCAACAGATTTCCTGGACAGACATACACCCAACAATTTACCCACTAAACAAAGAAGGGCTCAGACAGAAAGACACTGGGGTTAAAATTGAATCAGAGATAGTAGGAACTGCAGATGCTGGAGAATCCGAGACAACAA
>NW_025974503.1:0-8456 GCF_021869965.1 Rhincodon typus
GGTGGCAAAGACTACTGCATCAACTAAATGGCCAATTCTTCAAGTTTAGGGTGTTTTAGTGTCCAATCAGGCCAAAGGAGACAGGTCAGGGTTTCTGGCTGCAGTAGGTCAAGGGCACTGTCCATTATCAGTCCAGAGGCCTGGACATGGTCAGTTGATTGCTCGGGGTGGTCAGCATCAAGGAGTTAGTACGACTACAGTCCTAGTCGGCCCAGCAGATACAAAGCTACCAGTCCATGCATTCACAGGTATTCAGTCAATATCAGCCAGGGCTCCGCTCAGTCACCAGTCTGGGCATGTCCTGCCAAGTAGGCTGTACGGGGTGGGCTGTGATGGGGGGATTATGGGTCAGCTCAATGAAAGTCATGGTAGGGAAGGGGGTGTGGGGTTATCCGAGGCTACCGCTGTAGGAGGGAGATTGGGGAAGTCAGTTTGGGAGGCTGGGGGCATCAGCCTAAGATACTGAGAAGGCAATAATAGGAAAGGGAGGGCAACTTAACACACAAGGGGAGGGAAGATTGTGCATGGGAGGGCACGGGCTACTGTGAAAGTGGGTCACCGCCACCCTGGGGGGGACAGTGCAGTATGATGGCAGTGTTGGGGAGGAGTGTGAGGAGATGACATTGTCGAAGAAGTGTGTGGGACCGTGTGGAAGCTCAGTAATGATGGTATCAGGAGGGAGTGCCAGGAAGTAAAAGAGCATGAAAAAGCCACAAATCCTGGTCACAAGCAATCTTGACCGTGTCAGAATCCAAAACCACTTTCCTCTCTCCTTGAACTGAAAGTATTCCTCAACATGATCTTATGTACAATGTTGTCTTTCTTGGCTGTTGTGGGATGCCAATGGGACAAGTCATTATATCAGTCATAGACAGCGCCTACAACCTCCTACTGTATTTGCATGACATGTGCTGCATTCATTCCTATGTCAAAGGTCAGTGTAGCTAAACCATCAAGGCCCAATGCTTTACAAGGATGGTTACTGGGAGACAAGGGCTCTGTATACAACTCCTTGTCTGAGCCTGATGTTAGATACACTGTTCAGCATTCTTCCACCAGGATCTAATCAGCTTGTAATCATTTACTGCTGGGAGCAGATGGGACTTGAATCTGCGCCTCCTAGCCTATAGAAAGTGACACTTCACATCCTGAGCCCTTAACACTCTCTACGTCTCTAAGAACATTAAAACTAGTATGCCATTCAGCCTCTCGAGCCTGCTCCGCCATTTAATACGATCGTGGCTGATCCCGTCTCGGGCCTCAACCCTGCTTTCCTGCCCACTCTCCATAACCCTTCAACCCATTACTAATTAAAAATCTGTCCATCTCCTCCTTAAATTTACTCAGTGTCCCAGCATCCACTGCACTCGGGGGGAGTGGATTCCACAGATTCTTGACCCTTTGAGAGCAGTAATTGCTCCTCACCTCTGTTTTAAATTCGCCACCCCTTATCCTAAAACCTTTCATTCTAGATTGCCCCACATGAGGAACTATCCTCTCTACATCTACTTTGTCAATCTCCTTTAGCATCTTATATACCCTCAATTAGATCTCTAAACTTTATCTCTTTAACTTTTCAATGAAATGACAAAAGGGCACTATCTCATGACTGGAATTAATCAATGCAGGTGTGGAATCAAGCAGCATTTTTTCACGTAAATCACTCTAGATATCTGGAACGCTTTCCATCAAAACTGTTAAAATATTGAGTCAACAGAAGATTTCAAGTGTGTGGTCCAAATCTTCCAATCTCCCATCTCCGTCGCTCTAACACTAAACAAAAAAAAAACTGAAAGAACTGCGGATGCTGGAAATCAGCAACAAAAACAGAAATTGCTGGATAAACTCAGCAGGTCTGGCAACATCTGTGGAGAGAAATTAAAATTTCAGGTCCAGCGACCCTTGGTAACAAGGAAAAGGATGGTATAATGCAGAAGATGGCGTGGAAGGAGGGAAGATGGGGGGTGCATGGGGGAGGGTAAAATGGTGGGTGGAGATAGAGTCTAAAGAGAGACAATAACAGTTGGACAGTTAAAGGTCAGTGAGGAGGAATGAATAGCCGTTAATGGGGACTATTCATAGCTGAAAATGAGTTGTAGCAGTCTGTGTGATGACAAGGCCTGGTGTGTGGGGCCTGAGGGAAAAGACATAGGTGAAGGTGACTCAAGCCCAAGAATTGTAGACCTCGACATTGAGTCCAGAAGGCTTCACAAGCAGAAAATGAGGTACTGTTCTTCCAGCTATCCCTAACTTTACCGTCACAAACCGTAAAGCCCATAGGCAGGTTGAGAGAGACAAAGAGGGCTTTGGTCATAAAGAAGGAGATTGGAATTCAAAACCAGACTAAACATTTTGGGAATAGGCATTTCACTTGTGGTTTACTGACCTCACCTAGTGACGGTAAGCAGCTCAGACGTGATTTCATACAGTCACTGTCCCTTTAATATGGACGTGAGCTTCAACAAGCCATGAAATACAGATCAAGGTTACTCAGCATAAGTTTGTTAAATGTCACTGACTGAAAGAGACGTTCCTGACAGATTGCCGGAATTCTGGACCCTTCCCAAGCCTCACAGAGAGCAGCTGACGGCCAATTCCAGCTCTGTAAGCACTCATTCTTTTCTTTACTTACACAGGGAAATTGCAGTCATGGAAAACGTGTTTACAAACACACACGCAGGAATCGAGAAGTCACATTTGCTCCTCGTCGTGAAGTAATTTCGCAAATGTGGTGGGATTGCCTTTGATTGACATCAAGCACATAGCAGAAGACCGGTCGCGCAGTCAGTCTGGCCCACATGGGTCTATGCTCCATGTAGGCTTTCTCCCACTCCCTGTCACAGGGAGCGGCACGGTGGCTCAGCGGTTAGCACTGCTGCCTCACAGTGCCAGGGACCTGGGTTCGATTCCACCCTCGGGTGCCTGTCTGTGTGGAGTTTGCACATTCTCCCTGTGTCTGCGTGGGTTTCCTCCGGGTGCTCTGGTTTCCTCCCGCAGCCCAAAGGTACGCAGTAAAAGCCAAAAGAACGGCAGATGCTGTGAATTAGGAACAGGGAAAAACAAAGTTGCTGGAAAAGCTCAGCAGGTCTGGCAGCAAGAAAAAAACAGAGTTAACATTTCGGGCCTGGTGACCCGAAAAATGTGCAGGTTAGGGTGAATTGGCCATGCTAAGTTGCCCCATCATGTCTAGATGAAGGGCATGTCATTCGGGCAGTGGTCGAGGACTTCTGGGTTTGTACTCAATGGAGTTTAGAAGGATGAGGGGCAGGCTGGTTGATGTAAGTGGGTGTGATGGCAGGGGCAGTGAAGTTGGTGGGTGAGAGGGCAGGGGCAGTGAGGTTAGTGTGTGAGAGGGTGGGGGCAGTGAGGTTGGTGGGTGAGAGGGCAGGGGCAGTGAGGTTGGTGGGTGAGAGGTTGGGGACAGTGGGATAAGTGGGTCAGAGGTTAATTACCAACAGAAGTTAAAACTTTCTCGATAATTCCCAAGTAAGTCAGTACATCCAAATCTCTGCAGTGTCCTGGGAATCCTCTTCCACCTCTGAGCACCTGGACACCAAAAGATTTGGGCCAGTTCCTGATGCAGCAACTTGCTGAGGACAGAGAATAGCTCAGTTTGATGCCCCATCCTCAGGATTGGGAGCTTGTTAGTCTAGATCTCCGGATAAGGGAGCTGGTCCCACCGATTCCTTATTCATAGATAGTAGGAACTGCAGATGCTGGAGAATCCGAGACAACAAGGTGCAGAGCTGGATGAACACAGCAGGCCTTGGCAGTCCTATCATTTGATAGCATCCAACGCTTCAGCTGCAATACAATGCCGTTTGATTCGAGCCCAGGAATCAAAAAAAAATCAAAAAGTTTCGGATGACACCAAATTTTGAGTAAAACAATTGGCTAACTTCATGCCCAGAGGGCAGTTCAGAGTCGACCATTTTGGCTGTGGGTCTGGAGTCACGTGTAGGTCAGACCAGGTAAAGACGGAAGGTTTCCTTCCCCGAAGGGCATCAGTGAACCAGATGTGGTTTTTACAATAATCGACAATGATCTAATTGTCACGTTTTATTCCAGATTTTTATCGAATTGGAATTTCACCATCGTGCCCTGGCAGGATTCGAACATGGGTCCCCAGAATTTTTCTAAAGAAGAGTCATCCCTGACTCGAAACACTAACTCTATCTCTCCCTCCATAGATGCTGCCAGACTTATAAGACCGTAAGACATGAGACCAGAAGTGGACCATTCAGCCCATCACGTCTACCTATCCATTCAATGAGATAATGGCTGAGCTGACAATTCTCAGATTCACCTTCCTATCGCTTCCCCATTATCCTTGATGGTTAAAAATCTGTCTGTGTCAATCATGGATATTCTTAGTAACACAAGTTCGACAGCAGTAAAGAATTTCAGCTTCATTACCTTTTGAGAGAAGAAAATCGTCCTTATCCCTGTCTTGAATGTGTGCCCTTTATTCTGAGATTATGCCCTCTCAATCTCACACTAGGGGAAACAACGACCCTGTCAAGTCCTCTGAGAATCTGATATGTTTTAGACCCCATTCCCTTTGAAATAAAGGACAACATTCCATTTGCCTTATCTCTTCGCTGCTTAAATTGGATGCTAGGTTTTTGTTTTGATTCCCAAATCCCTCTGTTGTGTAACTTTCCGCAGTCTTCCTCCATTTAAATAATATTCAGCTCCTGCCAAAGTGTACCTGCGGTGTTTCTCCAACATTCCCCGAGTTTGTACCGCAGAACATTATCCTGAAGTTCTGGGTGACTAGCCCAGTTAATACCATAGCACCAGCGCTTCTCCTTCCTGCAATGGAGTATCAGGGCTTCTTTTAGATCCAGTGGGGAAGGGGGCAGCAGGAGGGGGGGGGGGGGGGGGGGGGGGGGTGCCACAGGGAGTAGGGGGTGGGGAGGGCCACGGGGATGAGGCTGGCAATACTCAGATGCAATGATATTGACCTTACTGTTCACCTGAAGGGTGACTTGTCCCATGATGCAACTGGAGTTCTAGTGAAGCCTCTGATTCAGTTTTTGATTGTTTGATTTGCTTTATTAGTGTCACATGCCCCGAGATACAGTGAAAAGTATTGCTTTGCGTGCTTACCAGACACATCATACCTTACATAAGCACATCAGGGTAATACTGGAATCGGAGGCTCTGGCTCTGAGACAAGTGAGCGTCAACAGAAAGCTACTGGGGCTGAATAAAGACTAAGAGCTTGTATTGGCTTTAAGAGGAGATAACAAGGTGTAGAGCTGGATGAACACGGCAGGCCAAGCAGCATCAGAGGTGCAGGAAAGCTGACGTTTCGGGCCTAGGCCCTTCTTCAGAAATGAGGGAGGGGAAGGGGGTTCTGAAATAAATAGGGAGAGAGGGGGAGGCGGATAGAAGATGGAAGATTGGCTTTAAGCACTTGGTCAGCCAGCCTGGTTGACATGTTTTTGATTTTATTGTCATGTGCATTTTATAGCAAGTGTGTGACAAAATACAGTGAAAAGCTTTTGTTTGTCATCATGATGCAGCACCATTTTGAATAATTTAAGAATAAGTGAAATTTAGAGAAAGATGTAGCTCGAGGTTCGCGCCCTGGGCCTGCTCGAGGCCCATGTCCTGGGCCCACTCGAGGTTTGCGTCCTGGGCCTGCTCGAGGTCCGCGTCCTGGGCCCACTCGAGGTTTGCGTCCTGTGCCTGCTCAAGGTCTGTGCCCTGGGCCCACTCAAGGTTTGTGTCCTGGACCCACTCGAGGTTTGCACCCTGGGCCCACTCAAGGTTTGTGCCCTGTGCCCACTCGAGGTTTGCCCCCTGTGCCTGCTCAAGGTCTGTGCCCTGGGCCCACTCAAGGTCCGTGCCCTGGGCCAACTCAAGATCTGTGCCCTGGGCCCACCTGAGGTTCACGCCCTGGGCCCACTCGAGGTTTGCACCCTGGGCCTGCTCGAGGTTCGCGCCCTGGGCCTGTTTGAGGTTCGTGCCCTGGGCCTGCTCGAGGTTCACGCCCTGGGGTCTCACTGCTGCTGGTGACATCCAAGTTCGCAGCAAGAGAAGTAAGTGACAGAAAGAAAAGAGACAGGAAAGGAAAGAAAAACGAGGAAGGAAAGCAGTTGGAGAGGCACATGACACCTACTCTGCCACCATCTTGGACCGGGAGAGTGAATGGAGTGGGAGGGGGAGCTTGTCTCTGGAGTGTAATCAGAGGAGTGTTGGCTGTTGAGGGTTAACTCTGTCCCTGTGGGAGTGTATGTTGGAGTGTGCAGCTTGTGTTGCGATTCACTTTAACACATTTCATCATCCACAATACATTGAGTCAGCCTGTAGATTGGCTGAGATCAGGCCAGCCCCTTCCAGCCGACACACACCAGAGCTCCAGCCCTGCATTTCACAAACACATGAGGCTACTCATGACTTATGTGCTGAGACCAGTGACATTCCGTCAAGGCGAAAGAATGTTCTTTGGAAGCAGATTGAGCTGAAATGAATGAGTTGGGACGTGACTTTCAGCAAGAAGTGTTCACCAAAGCCTTTGCCCGTTGTCAGGAAGGCTGCAGGCAGCCAGTTAGCATTCCGAAAGGAATAGCATACAGAAGTCGGCTCCTTGCCTTTCCTCTGGCCGAGTCCACCTCTCGAGCTCCTGAGAGCCAGGCTGTTTAACCCTGGGTTGAGGGAGATGAGGGGTTAGCGGTGTAGGAGAGACATAACATTCACCTGACAGGTCTGTACCAACAAGGTGGTGGTGTTTTGTGACACGTTATCAATGTAGGTTCCTCTGCCAGAACAGCTCCAAATTCACTGGAGAGTCATAGTCGTAGAGTTGTACAACATAGAACCAGGCCCTTCAGCCCACCATGTCTATGCTGACCAACAAACGCCAAACTACACAAATCCCATTTATCTGTACTTGGCCCGTAGCCTACTATACCCTTGCATTTTAAATCCTCAACCACATGCTTTCTTAAATGTTGTGGGAGTACCTGCCTTTACCACCCTCTCAGGCAGTGCATTTCATATTTCTACCACCCTCTGAGTGAAAAGGATTTTTCTTAAATCTCTTCTAAACCACTTACTCCTCACCTTAAACTTATGCTCTCCGGTCTTAGCCGTGCCTGTCATGGGGAAAAGATTCTCAGGATCTCGCCCATCTATGCCTCTCATAATTTTGTATCCCTCAATCAGACCACCCCCCACCCTCAAAAGCCTTCTCTGCTCCAAGGAAAACAAACCCAGCCTATCCGGTCTCTCCTCATAACCAAGACTTTTCATTGCAGACATTCTGGTCAATCTCCTTTGCACCCTCTCCAGGGCAATCATGTCCTGCCGATGGTGTGGAGACCAGACTGCACACAGTGTGGCCTAACCAATGTCGTATAAAGTTGTAAGGACTTCCTTGTTCCTACATCCTACACATTGGCTAATGAAGGCAAGTGCCTTCCTCACCACCCTGTCTACCTGAGCTGACACCTTCAAGGATTCCTGGACTTATACACCAGTACTTCTAGGAATCTACCATTCATTATGTATATCCTTCCCTTATTAAGCCTCCCAAAACCTTGCACTTATCGGGATTAAATTCCATCTGCCCAATTTCCCAGCTGACCTACATCAGACTGTAGCTTGAGACCACCCTCCTCACTTTCAACAACACTACCAATTGTCACGTTATCTGTAAACTTGCTCATTATGCCTTCTACATTCACATCCAAGTTGCCTATGTAAACAACGAACGGCAAGTGTCCCAGCACCGATCCTTGTGGTACACCACTGGTCACAAGCTTCTAATCAACTCTTCACCATCACCCTTTGCTTCCTAACTGTAAGTCAGTTTTGGATCCAGTTTGTGAACTGGCCTTGGATCCCATGGGCTCTTACCTCTTTGACCAACCTTCCATGGGGGACCTTGTCAAAGGCCTTATTGAAGTCCATGTAAACTGCACCACCCTCTTCAATATATCTAGTCACCTTTTCAAACAAACTCAATTGAATTAATCAGACAGAATTTCCCTCAAACAAATCCGTGCTGACTCTCTGCGCTGAGAGTAAGTAGAGCTCATTTATGTTTAAGGGCTGTGTTCTGAGAGATGGGTATCGTTGGAATTCGAGTGCATTATTTCCCCGACCAATTCCATTTCAAGTGAACCCTTCTCCCTCTCTTCCTAACCTTTCCCCTTTTGATATTGTCACACCAGGTCAGGGGCAACATCTGTAATTTGTTAACTGTTTAATTGGTAATGCAGGTGAGTGGTGACTTAATTACAAAAAGTAGGTTTGAGTTCTTCCCCAGTATGGACCTGGCTACTGGACAGGCAAATGGTTCAGAAAGGAGATATGGAAACTGGTTTCAGAGATAGTAGGAACTGCAGATGCTGGAGAATCTGAGATAACAAGGTGTAGAGCTGGATGAACACAGCAGGCCAAGCAGCATCAGAGGAGCAGGAAGGCTGACGTTTCGGGCCTAG
>NW_025974504.1:0-8455 GCF_021869965.1 Rhincodon typus
ACCCCCATCTCCTACCTACTAACCTCATCCCGCCCCCTTGACCTGTCTGTCCTCCCTGGACTGACCTATCTCCTCCCTACCTCCCCACCTACACTCACCTTTACTGGCTCCATCCCTGCCTCTTCGACCTGTTTGTTTCCTCTCCTCTATCCATCTTCTATCCGCCTCCCCCTCTCTCCCTATTTATTTCAGAACCCCCTTCCCCTCCCCCATTTCTGAAGACGGGTCTCGGCCCGAAACATCACCTTTCCTGCTCCTCTGATGCTGCTTGGCCTGCTGTGTTCATCCAGCTGTACACCTTGTTATCTCAGATTCTCCAGCATCTGCAGTTCCTACTATCTCTGATTCGAAAGAATCTTCAGTTATTTTGTGGGAAGGGTTGGCATAGCAGCAATGTCATTGGATTAGCCACTTATTCCAAGTTGTGGCAGTGGTGTAATGATAACATCCCTGGACTCCAGAGCCCTCAGACTCTCGAACTCAGAGCTCTGAAGAGGAATTACAGGACTTGAAACGTTAACTCTGCTCTGTCTCCACAGATTCTGACAGACAACCTGAGTTTTTCCTTCCGTTTGTTTCGGGATCTGCAGTGTTCTTTGCTGTATTTGAATTTTCTGGGACGTGACATCAAGTCTCACTGTGGCAGATGGTGAAGTTGGAATTCGATAAAATCTGAAATTAATAGCTTGCCTAATGGTAGCCACACATTGGGGTTCTTGTAGTGCAATGGTAATATTCCTACCTTTGAGTCAGGAGGCCTGGGTTCATGTCCCAACCTGCTCCAGAGGGATGTAATCACATCTCAGATACAGGTTGATTTGACAATATCTTGAGTCGTTTTGTGATTGATTACGTGAGTCTGATAACTGATCTATGTTCAATGTGCTTGACTGATTAAATCTAGATGCTGACTCAGAAGAAAGTAAACAGACGCCACTAGAAGCGAAAAGCTAAAATGTGTTGCAGATGTTTTAAAGAATAGTATAAAACTCTAGCTCCTGCACAGCTAAAAGCTAATCTTGCGGTAGATGGCTCTAACTATAAAATATTAAACACAGGCATTTAATGGACCTGCACAGACCAAGTGTCAAAATGTGCATCAAATTGCCTGGAATGACTATTTGTTATCACAGTCACTTCATGTCAGAAGCTGTCTGTACAGTATGATGTATCTGCTCTAGTGCACCTCCCTCATTGTCTGAAATGCTTAATACAGCTACACTAGAAGTGTTTGGAGCCACGTTGTCTGCCATTTTCTACTATCTAGCTAATGCCAACATGATTGACTGTTTTCCAAAATACTTTCATGAGATTTTGAATTGCGTCATTGCAAATGGTGGAATTTGAATTTAATGAAAACAAAATCTGGAATTAAGAGTCCAATCATGACCATGAATCCATTGCTGATTGTTGGAAAAACCCATCTGGTTCACTAATGTCCTTCTGGGAAGGAAACTGCCATCCTTACCTGGCCTGGCCTACATCTGACTCCAGACCCAAGGCAATGTGATTGACTCTTTACTGCCCTCTGGGCAATTAGGGATGGGCAATAACAGCGATGCCCTCATCCTATGAGTGAATGAATGAAGGAAAAATTCATGTAGTGAGTCTGTGACAGAATCGATAATCAGAGAGGGACTGACAGCATATGGGTATTGTAGGATGGGGAAAATATTTCCATTGATGGCAGATTTTTGCAACACCATGACATCTGACCTTTCTCAATAGTACCACAGGACAACTCTATTCGCTGTCAGTGGCCTGACTTCTCAGCAACTTTCTGGGCCAGTGAGTAACAACAGGAAATCAGTTACGAATCATTCTTCACCACTTTCTCCATGAAGCTGTCATTGGAAATGATCTTGAATGTCAGATGTAGGTAAAGACTTTCCCTGCGATCTTTTAAGGGGAAGGTACGTTGCACAGAGAGCCATGTGAAGTGAAGAACTGTTTTATCTTGTTCCTGATACTAAAGGTGCCATTAACCATGCCGAACACGTCAGTGTGCATCAAGGCAAGAGTGAGGGCTTTGTGTGCAATCTGGCCTTGGGAAAATTAATTTCATATGTAGCCAAAGGGAGGCTCAAAACAGAATTTCACAATAAAAAAAATTGAAATGATATGACTAAATGTTGCTATTAATTCACAGCTTGTGCTTACAACCAAGATATCAACTGGTGTTTCAAATATACACTCAAAAGATCTCTGCTTGTGTTCTGGAAAGGAGTCTGTTTTTCTTCTAATTTCTTAGCCATTTTCTTCTGCTAATCTGGGTGCGTTTAGTGCTGGGAGAAATTGACCTTTTCTTATTCTTCATTCTCCAGTCTTCCCTGCCTCCAAGCTTCGCCATAGTTTTGAAACCTCCATGGACTACCCAAACGCCTCCCTCTTTGTTTAACCTTATGTCGTAGCTCTGGAATTGTCCTGCACCAAAACCTGATAGAAGTTTATAAAATAATGAGGGGTAGAGATAGAGTTAATGATAGTCTTTCCCCAGGATGGGGGATTTCAAGACTAGGGGACACATTTTTAAGGTGTGAGGAGAGAGATTTAAAAAAGACATGAGGGGCAGATTTTTTACACAGAGGGTGGTTCATGCGTGGAATGAACTTTCTGAGGAAGTGGTGGATGTGGGTACAATTACAATGTCTAAAAGACTTTTGGATAAGCACATGAATAGGAAAGGTTTCGAGAGATATGGGCCAGGAACAGGCAGGTGGGATGAGGTTAGTTTGGGAGTATGTTCAGTACAGAATATTTGGACTGAAGTGTCTGTTTCTGTGCTGTATTACTCTACCTGGGGGTCAAGAATTGACCTGCTCAGTAACATTAAAATCCCATGGCAGAACACTTGAGTCCGAAGTCACACAACACCAGTTTATAGTCCTTTGTCAGGTCAATTGATGAAGGACCAACGCTCTGAAAGCTTGGATTTCAAATAAACCTGTTGGACTATAACCTGGTGTCATGTGACTTCTAACTTTGTCCACCCCAGTGCAACACTGGCACCTCCACATCAGGAACTCTTGACCCAGACGACATGTCATCCTCGCTACGAGGGACAGTGTACGATGACCTAACCATGTCTTCCCCTGTCCTCTTTTCAACCATGTCGTTACTCTGGATTATGGGCCTTGAATTTCACCTTGGTTTTTCACCAACTTGCACCTACTCGCACCCCCAGCTGCAGGTATTCCACAGGCAGAAATGCTCTAATCCCTTGGTTATGAAACCTTATAAATGTGTTGGCTGAGACAGGCATATTTTTTCCTGGGGATTGGGATGGAAGATATTGGTCTGAGTGTGGGAGTATCAATGAATCACAGAATTGTTACCGTGCTGAAGGAGACCATTCAGCTCATTGTGCCTGCCCTGGTTCTATCATTTAGTGCTAATCTCCTGCCATTTTCCCTGCACACCCTTTCTATCCAAATGATCCAAATGCCCTCTTGAGTGCCTCAATTAAACCTGCCTCCAACAAATTTCAAGACAGTGCATTCCGTGCCCCATCTACTCACTGTGTGATCATTTTTTTACATCACCCTTGCTTTTAATCTTTGCCCTCTCATTCTTGTCTCTTTTCTGAGCGGGAACAGTTTCTCCCTAACTACTGTATCCAGCCCTCTCATCATTTCAAAAATCTCTGATCAAATCTCTTCCCAGACTTTTGCTCTCCAAGGGCAAACAGCCCCAACTTTTTCAATCATTTCTTGGCGTCTTCCTGGAGCAAGCAGATCTTTCTTTCTGTAGAGAAAGCTTCCAATCTGATGTAAGAGCAAATTAGTGCAGATGTTGGAGTCTGTACTGAAAACTAAATATGCTGGAAATCACAGCAGGTCAAGCAGCATCTGCGCCGAGAGAGCAAGCTAATGTTTTGAGTCTAGATGACTCTTTATCAGTGTCTTTTCAGTTTCGATCTGATGGGCAGTCCTCAAAATCACTGAGCCTCGTTTGCCTCTCTTTTTTGTATTAATGATCATTGAGAGCCTCCATAGAAAGCAGGCCATTGGACCCAGCATGCTGTCATGGTTTTCTCAATGTCGACCAACCAGTTTAATCAGTCTGAATGAGCCTCACAGCAGAGCAAGAACAAATAGCATTTTATTAACATATTGGAGGCACATTTATCCACTGAGGAAAAGGAGAACTTTAAAATCTATTTGGTTGAGACTATCTGAAAAAAAATTATTTGCAATAAAAAGTGAGTAATGCCCGCTGTACCACTTCCATTGCTGCTGCTTCTTTTACTGCTGAACAGCAAAGATCCTGTGTTCACTTGCTCTAGCGCTTTCCCACTGGTGATGAAGCGTGGTCACAAATTAATTCGGTCCATGATTGAGATCAGGCCGTTGTGCAGAAACTCTTAAAAAAAAACCTTTGCGAGTTATTTCAGAAACAGCACAAGCGATGCCTCTGATGTCGATTCACATCAATGTTAGTGAGGTTAGTGCCCATGGGCATTTGAGTTTGAACAATGAAGTACATGTCAAAAAGTGAGTGCCTCTGATAGGCCCATAATGAAGATTCCTACTTTATTTCTTCAAATTCATGCCAGACACTGTGAATAAAAAAAAAGGAACTGTACTCCTATGAATAACCACAGAAAGCTAAATGCTCTTAATGTACATGTATTCTCTGTTGAGATCTCAGTGTGCCCTTAGCTATCATCTGGTTTTTCCTGTGTGCTGCACAGCTTGTATTTTTCTTACAATTTATACTCATAGAGGAAAGGGGAAACAATGATATTGCTGTATTTTAGTGACCAGTAGAGAATCCTTTCTCTTTGTCCCACTTGCTTCATTAGCCAGTAGAGACATCATGAAGCACTTTGTGGAATCAGGTTGAGTGGAACAATGACTTGCCTGGAGCCCTATTGATTGAGCCACTTTGTTTTATCTCTCTGAACAGTACTTTGATGTTACTGTAAAAATTTGGGTTTGGAGGCAGAGAGAGAGGCAGAGGTGTTGAATTTTTATAGAAGCCGCGATCGTTCCCTGGGTGATAATTCATCTTGTTTGAGATACCCTGCATGGGAAGCAGTGAGCGTGAGGAGAACTCTAGGCTAACAGTCAGCCAGCAGAGAAAAGAGGAGTTGAAGAAAGCAATTTAGGGTTACTAGCATGCAGTTTGTTGCTTTATTAGCAGGTTACCTCCATAACTCTGCATGCAGAAGGCCAGTGGAGTTTTGGATCTGAAGCAAGGTTAAATCAGTTTCCAGTGCTGCTGTGATCAACAAAACATTCCGGTTCCATTGTAAGAGATGTGACTGACTCATCTCAGAGTGTTGGGTGCAAATCTGAGTCTGCCAAGGTATAGCATTGTGTGACATGGCAACATGGGAGAAAGAGTAAACACTCAGATCCCATTCTGCCAACCAATCAGACCATACTTCAACTCAGTTTTTATGTTGCTGCTTTGAATCCCTCGATGCACGGCGCTAATGGAAGTCATTGGGCTGGAGAACTCCACTTGACCTAGTAACCAGGCCTTTCCACTTACTCTTGTGTGAAAAAGCCCTTCATCATGTCAGTCCTAAAATGGTGTAGTTCTAATTTTAAGATTGTAACCGTTTGTTCTGCTCTTCACCAGAAAAAATAGTTTCTCTAGTCTGGATTTTAATGTTGGTGAGACTAAAGGCTGGGGTGGGGTGGAGTCTTAAAATCAAACAGGCCATCTGCGTGCTGTCTACCCCAGAACTGCCTACAATATCGACAGGTGCAGAGTGAAGCGGGGAAAGGGGAGAAGAGGGACAGGAATGGCATCCTGCCCTTATGCTTATTGTTGCCTCCCAGTGGCCAATTTAAGTTCACTTAAAGACCTCACTGTGCCACCTCTACTACATTATAACCTATGCTGCAGTGAAGGTCCATGCTTTGCAGGGAGCAACAACAGTTTTAGCTGCAAGGATAGCTGTTTGAGGACATAAAAGGCTGGTTTGTGTTCCCTCTCCTCCCACTGGCATACTTGAAGGTGGTGGAAAATCACAAAGTGAAATGGGTGACCTTCCTATCCACCCTGCTCCATTTTCGTTTGTGAGAAGGTGTCAGTCTGTCCCACCTTGGGCCTATTGAGGCTCTTAAAAGACCGACTAATGTCCAATGCCACATTGGCCAGCATTTTATCCGAGCCAGAGGCGGGTAGAAGCCAGGCACGTAGATTGGGAGCTACCAGTGCATGGACACAAGCAGGTAACAAGTGGGATTGGTACCATTTTTTGGAGGTTCCCTGTGTTGTTAGTAGCACCCCCTGATGATAATACCACACCCATGTCATTGGGGCCTGCCATCCACAACTCTGAAGTGACATTAAGGCTCACCACCATCTTCGAACTTAGGGATGGACAATAAATTATGGCTCTGCCACATCCCGCAAATGAATAAACAACAATTTCTGGGATGCATCACTTCATCTTTTCAGGCCTACTCGCAGCCCCGGTATTGGGCCAATCTGATTGGCCAGCAGCTCTCATAGGCAGGCATTTCTTGCAAATGGGCCTGAGAATCCTTCCTGAAACAATTAAAGCTGTCCCCAGCGTAACATGACTATTTTGATTGTGCAATATTCAATGGTGGTAATGCAATTGAATGTCAAGTGTTAATGGTTAGACTCTTTCCTGATGGAGATGGTCACAGCCTGGCACTTGTATGGGGCATGAATATTACTTACCACTCCAAACTTGGACATTATATTTTTATATCTTTTTGTTGCTTGTCAATGGGAAAGGTCATTGTCAAAGGAAGATAGGAACCAGCAAGATATAGTTATGATTGAGCCGAGTGAATAACCTTTCTGTGGTAAGCAGTGAATAGTGTAGCATTCAGTAGAGGAAAATCTTAAAACCATTGTGAGGGGGAATGCTATATGTGGAAAACGGAAATGAGCCAAAACAAAGTTAGTCTGTTAAAAAAAATATAAAGGCATATTTCTGTTGGTTATCACTTGACCTTGCTTTAAAATGTAATGGCAGTATTAGGAGTTGACATTCCAGTATCAAAAGATTAGTTTGGCTCATTTTCTCAGCTGCAAAACCACCTTTTAGCTAGGATAGGAAAGATATTGAAATCAATATTCTCCTGTGGTTGAAAGTTGAAGCCATGCAAATGAGTACTTTCTAATTGTGTTAAGCCACACCCCTGCACGCTCCTTATATTACCCACTGTTCAATCATCCATGTGGTAAAAAGATGAAAACAAACAAGAATAATGTAGTAATATTGATGGGACAGCAAAATTACTCATTGTTTACATCCATACCTTCTGCTGATTTATGAAATGATCATTTTGTATCTTCTAACCTATTCTGTATGCACTTCAGTACATTGTAGGCCCTTTTAATTCGGGATGGGCACTCAAACTAATTGTGGATCTTACCTTAACAATTACCTTTGTTTGAAGTCTCTTGGTTTCTCAATTGCCATGTTCCTTTCCCCAATCCTGCATGAGGTATGATAAGTGTATCATTCATGTGGAATGTCAAAGATCTTGACACATACCATCAAAACAATCTGCATTGAAAGTCTAGAGTGACCTGATTTCATGACAGGTGGAAAAGCAAGCTTGGCTTCTGATGAGATTGACAAATCAATCTGGTCTGATATAGGTAAAAGCCTTTTGTTATTTAACATCATTATACATGTCAAGTTATGGGGGTTGGTTTGCAAAGTGATGCGATGACAACACAGTTCTCGCACTGCCTGAGGTTACCATGAAGGACTTTCCTTCTCAACTTCTCCCCTTGCTTCAGGTATGGTGGCCCTCAGGTTAAACCACCACCAGTCATTTCTCTCTAATGAGAGAGCAGCCCTATGATCTGGTAAGGCAATGGTGTCAAGTCATCTACAAAGTCCCTCCAATGATTCTGAATAAAGTAATGAGTTCCAGGAGTTAGTCTCCTTTCATCAATGACCCACAAAGGCTTTTCATCTCTTACCTACATTCTCCAGTTGGTAGCTTTTAGAGTTCCAGTTAGTTACAGACTTTCTGTAGACCTTGAAGAGGAGAATGGAAGGTGTTGGTGGGGATAGTGAGGGGTTGTCAGGGCTCATAGTCTGGTGATGCTTTTTACACTGCTGAAGAAGACTTGCCTGATCCGTGTGCATTCCATTTGCTAACTCTGTGAATGTTCATTTCACGTCCAACAAAGGCACAATTTGAACAATTATGAAACAAAGAAGACAATTGTGACCTAAACAAGCTCGCATGACTTAAGCAGATAGGCAGTGAAACTCACCAGCTTATTGTCCTATTAGTCAATATCCTCACCTGGATTCTGTGGTCACTTTTCAGGGTCAGGGGGAGAAACTGATTCGTCTGAAGCCATTGAGACTCAGCAGGTCAGGATCCAGGGCATCTTAGGGCCCTAGCCCTAATTTCAACTTTGACTTCAGCGAAGGAAGTTACTGTATCTGAGACAACAAGGTGCAGGGCTGGATGAACACAGCAGGCCAAGCAGCATC
>NW_025974505.1:0-8454 GCF_021869965.1 Rhincodon typus
GATTGTGTGTGTGGGTGTCTTGGGGTGTTGTTGGTGACTGTGTGTGTGGGGTGGGGGTGTTGGTGACTGTGTGTGTGGGGATGTATTGGTGATTGTGTGTGTGGGTGTCTTGGGGTGTTGTTGGTGACTGTGTGTGTTGGGGGGTGGTGTTGGTGACTGTGTGTGTGGGGACGTATTGGTGATTGTGTGTGTGGGTGTCTTCGGGGGTTGTTGGTGACTGTGTGTGTGGGTGTGTGATGCAATGTAAGAGTTTGTGTGTGAGAGAGAGAGAGAGAATGAGAGAAGTTTGTGGGAGCCTGTGTATGTGTCAGGGTGTGTGTATTTGGAAAAGTGTGTGTGGATGGAGAGTGTGTGTGAGACCGAGAAGAGTTGTGTGTTGGTGAGAGAGTGTGTGTGTGAGAGCAAACCCTCTCACACAAACTGTCTCTTTCTCACAAACTGTCTCTTTCTCACAAACTGTCTCTTTCACACAAACTGTCTCTTTCACACAAACTGTCTCTTTCACACAGACATTGTCTCTCCCACACTCTCTCATACACTCTCTCATACATTCTCTCATACATTCTCTCATACATTCTCTCATACACACACATTCTCTCTCTGCACCACGCACACTCTCACTCATTCACAAACTCTCCCACAAACTCTCCCACAAACATACTCTCTCTCTCTTTCTCTGTCTCTCTCTCTCTCTCTCTCACACATATATACACTTTCACACACACTCATGCACCCACACTCCCTCCTCTCTCGCACACACAGTCACCTATACAATCTCAGCCTGCTCCTACACATTGTCTCCTCCTCACACACATGCACTCACTCACACACCTATAACTCCCTTTCACACAAATAAAAACACACTCACTCTCTCTCACATACACACATTCTGTCACTCACCCGCACTGTGTCTCTCAGTCACTCTCTCTCACACACACTGTCACTTGCTCTCGCTCACACACATGTTTTCTCACATGTAAAGACACACACTTTCACACACAAAACTCTATTTCTCTCACCCTCACGCACTCTCCCTCTTGTGCAGGTGGGACCTGTACGAGAAGGATGAGTTGCACCTAAACTGGAGGGGAGCCAGTATTGTGGCAGGAAGGTTTGCTAGTGCCATGCAGGAGGGTTTAAAGTAGTGTGGCAGGTGGAAGAAACTCAAGCAGTAGGTCAGCAAGTAAAATGACCGAGGAGGAGTCTGAGACTAAGACTGGTTCAAGATGGTGGTAGAGTAGTAGCACAACATGCGAGAGCGCTTCTACTCCACCTGTGTTTACTTTTTTTCTTTCTTTCATTGTTTAAAAAAGGAGGTAGACAAAAAGCAGGTAATTATAGGCCCGTTAGCTTGACTTCTGTGGTGGGGAAAACACTTGAATCTACAATCAAGGAAGAAATAACGAGACATCTGGATAGAAATTGACCCATTGGGCAGACACAACATGGGTTCATGAAAGACAGGTCATGTTTAACTAATTTACTGGAATTCTTTGGGGGTATTACAAGTGCAGTGGACAATGGGGAACTGGTGAATATGGTGTATTGTATCTGGATTTCCAGAAGGCATCGACAAGGTACTACACGAAAGGCTACTGCATAAGTTAAAGGTGCATGGCATTATGGGTAATAGCATGGATAGAGGATTGGTTAACTAACAGGAAGCAAAGATGGGGATAAATGGGTGTTTTTCTGGTTGGCAATCAGTGGCTGGTGGCGTGCCTCAGATATCAGTTTTAGGTCTGCAATTGTTTACAATTTACATAGATGATTTAGAGTTGGGGACTAAGTGTGGTGTGTCAAAGTACACAGATGACACTGAAATGAGTGGTAGAGCAAAGTGTGCAGAGTACACTGAAAAGCTGTAGAGGGATATAGATCGATTAAGTGAGTGTGCAAGGATTTGGCACTTGGTGTACAATGTTCGTAAATGTGAGCTCATCCATTTTGGTAGGAGTAACAGCCCTAACAGGGCTATTATTTGAACAGTGAAAAATTGCAGCATGCTGTGGTGCAGAGGGACCTGGGTGTCCTTGTGCATGAATCACACAAAGTTGGTTTGCAGGTAATTAAAAAGGCAAATGGAACATTGTCCTTCATTGATAGAGGGATGGAGTCTAAAAGCAGGGAGGTTATGTTGCAGCTGTATAGGGTGCTGGTGAGGCCACACCTGGAGTACTGCGTACAGTTTCGGTCTCCTTACTTAGAGAAAGGATGTACAGGCAGTGGAGGGGGTGCAGACGAGGTTCACTAGGTTGATTCTGGAGTTGAGAGGATTGGCTTATGAGGAGATATTGAGTAGACTGGGACTGTACTCACAGGAATTTAGAAGAATGAGGAGGATCTTATATAAACATATAAAATTATGACGGGAATAGACAAGATGGGGAGGTTGTTTCCACTGGCGGGTGAATTTAGAACCGGGGGCATAGCATCAAAATAAGGGGGAGCAGATTGAGGACTGAGCTGAGGAGGAACTTCTTCACCCAAAGGGTTGTGAATCTGTGGAATTCCCTGCCCAGTGAAGTAGTTGAGATTACCTCATTAAATGTTTTTAAGGCAAATAGATAGATAATTGAAAAATAAAGGAATTAAGGGTTATGGTGAATGGGCAGGTAATTGGAGCTGAGTCCACAAAAAGATCAGCCACGAACTTATGGCGGAACAGGCTCAATGGGCCAGATGGCCTACTCCTGCTCCTATTTCTTACGTTCTTTCCTATTTTAACCTATTTACCTTCTGTGGGGAGCTCAGCAGCTTCAGTGCATCTGATGCGATGTTTCTTCTTGGTGGCGGTGGCAGAGAGGTGTCAGGTTTGTGTTCCTGACCGTGGTGGAAGGAGGCAAGTTTGGGCCCAGTGTCTGATAACTTCAGGTGCGACTGCTTTGGCGAGGTCGGCCCACCGCAGACTCGTAGTGGTGACATTGCCGGTAGAGGCAAGATGGCGCTGGAGTGGTGACAGCTTCCTGCTGGCGTTGGTCTCTGCATTGGGTGGAATAGCCCAGATCCAGGCCCATGGCTAAACACTTAAGAAAGTCTGTAATATTGAACTTTTTAACTAATTTCTTTTATTTTTCTACTTTATACCTGAGATTTTGTGCCTAGATACCTTTGTACCTAAGATGGCATTGGGAATGGCAACTTCGTACACTTTTCACTTTACTTCCTGTACCCCTATACATGTAACAATAAAATCTAATTCTAATTCTAGGAGGAAGAATAGCCAGAGGGAGGTTACTGAACATGGCAGGACTGAAGCCTGAGTGTATTTGTTTTAAATAAAGGAGTAAAGAGTATAGACTTATGATGTTTTAACTATTACAGAGACTTGTTTCAAAGAGGGACAAGACTGGCAGTTTAACATTCTGGGATTTAGACTTTTCCAGCGAGATAGAGGGCTGTAAAAGATGTGGGGTAGTTGCATTACTGATAAGGGAGAATATCACTGCTCTACTGGGGTGGGGAAATGCCTTGGAGGGCTCATCCAATGAGGCCATACGGATATAACTCTGGAATAGGAATGGTGCAATCAGCTTGATGGGATTGTAGTACAGGTCTCCCAACAGCCAGAGGGTGATAGAGGAACAGATATGTGAACAGATTATGGAAAAATGTGATAAAGACAGGGTTGTTGTTGTGGGTGATTTTAACTTCCCCTGTATTGACTAGGACTTGTGCCAGGGGCTTGAAACCCAGAGAATTTCTTAGGTGTGTCCAGGATAGCTTTTTGAAACAATATGCAAATAATTCAACTACTAGGGCCATACTAGACCTGGTATTGGGAAATGAGTCCAGCCAGGGGAAGCATTTCAGGAACAGTAACCATAATTTTGTATGTTCAAGTTACTTATGGATAAGGATGAGAGTATCCCTCAGGTGAAATTACTATTATTAGTGGAAGGCCAACTACCACAATATTAGGCAGGAACTTGGGAATATAGGCTGGGGGCAGCTGCTCAAGGATAAATCCATATCTGTCATATGGGAATCTTTTAAAGGCCAGTTGATAGAGTTTAGGACCAGAATGTTCCTGTGAAAATGAAGGACAAGGATGGCAAGATTCAGAAACTTTGGTTGACAAGTGAAATTGAGAGCTTAGTCAAAAAGAAATAGGAGGCTTATGTAATGTGTAGGAAACTGAAGACAGACAGATCCCTCAAAGAATACAAAGATAGCAGAAGATAACTCAAACAAGGTATTAGGAGGGCTAAAAGGGGCCAAGAAATGTCTTTGATTCGATTTGATTTGATTTATAGTCACTCGTACCTAAGTACAGTGAAAAGCTTTGTTTGTGAGCAGTACAGGCAGATCATAATATGTAAGGACATACAGATCATAGGGTGAGAAAAAATGTGGACAGATTGAGGCATACATATTACACCGCACAGGACATGCACTAGACAACGTTAACAAGATCAGCATTATTTGAAGTTACAGAGTCCATCTATCAGTTTAATAACAGCAGGGAAGAAGCTGTTCTTGAACCTGCTGGTGCGTGTGTTTATGCTTCTGTATCTTCTGCCTGATGGAAGCGGTTGTAGGAGATCATACTCTGGGGTGGGAGAGGGGTCTTTGATGATGTTGGCAGCCTTTCCGCGGCAGCAAGAAAAGTAAATGGAGTCCATGGATGGAAGGTTGGCTCCCGTGATGGTCTGGGCTGTACACACCACCTTCTGTAGTTTCTTATGCTCCTGGGCAGAGCAATTTCTCTACCAGGCCGTTATGCACCTGGGCTGTATGCTTTCAATGGTGCATCAGTAAAAGTTGGTGAGCTGCCTGAGGAAGAAGAGGTGTTGTTGTGCCTTCTTGACTATTGCATTTACGTGGGAAGTCTAGGACAGGTTGTCGTTTATTATCATTCCTAGGAGCCTGACGCTGTCAACCCTGTCCACCTTCGGTCTGTTGATGTAAATGGGGACGAGTTCTCCTTTCTTTCTGAAGTCCAGTGATCAGTTCTTTTGTTTTGCCAACATTGAGACTGAGATTTTAGCATTGCACCACGTCACCAAGCCCTCTATCTCCTCTCTGTATTCTGACTCACCGCTGTTTGATATCTGTTCCAACACTGTGGTGTCATCAGCAAAACCGTAGATGACGTTCGTTCGGAATTTGGCAACACAGTCGTGGGTGTACAGGAAGTACAATAGGGGGCTGAGGACATATCCTTGGGGGGGGCTCCAGTGTTGAGTGTTATTGTGGAGGAGGTACAGTTATCTATCTTCATTGATTGTGGTCTGTGGGTCAGAAAGCTGAGGATCCAGTTGCAGATGGCAGACCGAGACCAAGGTCTCAGAGTTTTGAGATCAGTCTGGAGGGGATAATGGTATTGAAGGCAGAGCTGTAGTCGATGAGCAGGAGTCTGAAATAAATGTCCCATTGTCCAGATGTTACAGGGATGAGTGCAGGGTAAGGGAAATGGCTTCCACCGTGGGTCTGTTACATCAGTAGGCAAACTGGAGGGGATCAAGGCAGGCTGGGAGACTGGAGTTGATGTGGGCCACGACCAGCCTCTCGAAGCACTTCACAATTATTGAAGTCAGAGCCACTGAGCAGTAGTCATTCAGGCACACTGTAAGTGTTTTCTTGGGCTATGGGGATGATGGTGGTCTTCTTGAAGCAGGTGGGGACTTTGGTTTGTAGGAGGGAGAGGTTGAAGATGTCGGTGAATACCTCTGCCAGTTGATCCTCACAGTATTTGAGTTCTTGGCCGGGAAGACCGTCCGGGCCTGTTGCTTTCCTTGGGTTGACTCCCAGGAAAACTGATCTGACGTCTGCAGCAGTAACCGGGGGAACAGGTGTGTCTGGGGCTGTTGGGGCAGGTGACACCGCGCCACTGGCATTCTGCTCGAACCGATCATAGAAAGCATTGTGTGCATCAGGGAGGGATGTGTCTTTGTCAGTTATCTTGCTCTGCTTCATTTTGTATCCTGTACAGTCCTTGTCACAGGTAGCGCGTGTCCTTATATATGGGTTTGAGCCTCTAACTTGGTCCAGTACTGCCTCTTGGCATCCTTGATGGCTTTGCGAAGGTCATATCTGGAGTTTCTGTATAGGTCTGTGTCGTTGCAGGTCTGCACGCCTGGTCTTCAGGAGGAAATGGATTTCCTGGTTCATCCAAGGTTTCCGGTTGGGGGACACTCGGATTGACTTCTTTGCCAATGAAGTCTGTGACCGTGATGGTG
Source organism: Rhincodon typus (assembly GCF_021869965.1). Lineage (NCBI taxonomy): Eukaryota > Metazoa > Chordata > Chondrichthyes > Orectolobiformes > Rhincodontidae > Rhincodon > Rhincodon typus. The sequence goes on from NW_025974505.1 coordinate 6,183, forward strand.
TAATCATCTAGGTTTTCCGCTGAGTACTCGAATACGGTCCAGACCACTGATTCCAAGCAGTTCCAGGGATGTTCTTCCGCTGCCACGGACCAGCATTGTACTACTTTCTGTGGAAGGATCCTCCCGTTTTGGCTTCTGCTTGTAAGCTGGGAGGAGGAACACATCGCTGTGATCTGATTTTCTCAAGTGTGGGCAGGAGATGGAGCGGTAGGTTGTGTAGCAGTGGTCCAGGATGTTCGGTGGTCTGGTGGGACAGGAGATATGTTGGTGGTGCTTTGGCAGCACCCTTATGAGGTTAGCTTGGTTGAAGTCACATACCACGATGAATAAGGCCTTGTGGAATTTTGTCTCCAGAGTGTTTGTGAAGTGTAAATTTCATCCAGGGCATTCTTCACATCTGCATGGGATGGTACATAGACTGCTGTCAAACAGGATTAAGGAAAATCCCAAAGCATTTTATACAGATAAAAGTAGCAAGAGGGTGGCAAAGGAAAGAATAGGTTCACTCATGGACAAAGGAGAGAATTTGTGTGTGAAGCCAGAGGAAGTGGGTGAGGTCCTTAATGAATACTTTGTATCCGTATACACAAAGGAGAAGGGTATGGTGGATAGTGAGTCTTGGGAGGGCATAATGCTGATATTCTATCACATGTCAACATGAAAAAGGAATGCTTTGGGTGTTTTGAAAAACATTCAGGTAGACACATCCTCAGGGCCTAATGGGATCCATCCAAGAATGCTGAGGGAGGTAGATGCGGAAATTTCGGGGAGCCTTGTATGAAATCTTTGTATCCTCTTCAGTCACAGGAGAGGTGACATGGAATACAGAATAGCTAATGTTATTACTTTGTTTAGGAAAGCCAACAGGGATAATCCAGGAAATTACAGGCCAGTGAGCATTATGGTAGGAAAATTATTGACGAAGATTCTTAGGGATGTACTCATATTTGGAAAAATATGGACTTATTAGTGATAGGCAGCATGGCTTTGTGCGGGGAAGTTCGTGTCTCAGAAACTTGATTGAGTTTTTTTGAGGAAGTGAGAAAAATGATTGATGAGGGCAGGATGGTAGATGTCTATGTGGATTTTAGTAAGGCCTTTGACAAAGTTTCTCTTGGCAGGCTGATACAAAGGTAAAGTCATGGAAACCACGGTGAGCTCGTCACATGGATAAAGAACAAGCTTAGACCATAAGATATTGGAATAGCATCAGGCCATTCAGCCCAGTGCATTTGTTTCACCATTCGATGATGGTTGTGTTTTTCAACCCCATCCTCCCGCCTTCTCCCTGTAACCCTTGATCCCCTCACTAATGAAGAACCTATCAATCTCTGTCTTGATACATTCAATAACTTGGTCTCTGCAGCAATGAGTTCTACAAAGTTACCACCCTTTGGCTGAGAATGAGGATGTTGAAGAGCTACTTGAGTCCCAGTGTGAAGCCTCTCTACAGTTAATCTACTATAACATTTCACTGAGGGGGATGTGGATGCTGGAAATGAAGATGATAAAGTCCAGGATGCAGCACCACAAGAGCTTTCCACTTCTGTTTTGTCTTCAATCCTGAGGGAAATTGAGAAGCTGTTGAGCTCTTAGAGGACAACGATTACAAGGCAGATGCAGTAGGGTGGCAGTTCGTGGAATAAGATCTTATTTGGCACCCTTTGAACATGAAAGAAGAGAAAGGGCAAAGCAGCAAAAACTGGATGACTTTTTATGCCAATCCCCCAAGAAGACAATGAACCACAGCCATCTTCTGAATTAACTATTTTTTACCCTAAACCTGCATCCACAACTGCACCAGAAGGTGGTGATGATGATGATGGCCCTCAGCCCCTGCATTAACAACAGAGCAACCTCAAAACCTGGAACAAAAACAGAAGTTACTGGAAAAGCTCAGCAGGTCTGGCAGCATCTGTGAAGAAAATAAAACAGAATGAACGTGCAGGGCTGGATGAACACAGCAGGCCAAGCAGCATCATAGGAGCAGAGAGGCTGATGTTTCGGGCCTAGAACCTTCATCAGAAAAGGGGGAGGGGAAGGGGGTTTTGAAATAAACAGGGAGAGAGTGGGAGGCGGATAGAAGAGGGATAGAGGAGAGGATAGGTGGAGAGGAAACAAACAGGTCGAAGAGGCAGGGATGGAGCCAGGAAAGGTGAGTGTAGGTAGGGAGTTAGGAAGGGGATAGGTCAGTCCAGGGAGGACGGACAGGTCAAGGGGGCGGGATGAGGTTGGTCGGTAGGAGATGGAGGTGCGGCTTGAGGTGGGAGGA
>NW_025974506.1:0-8454 GCF_021869965.1 Rhincodon typus
TAGACCCTTCATCAGATGAAGGGTCTAGGCCCGAAACGTCAGCCTTTCTGCTCCTATGATGCTGCTTGGCCTGCTGTGTTCATCCAGCCCTGCACCTTGTTGTCTCGGATTCTCCAGCATCTGCAGTTCCTATTATCTTCTTAGATTGAATATTGCATTGGTCAATCAGTTGCCAATCCTTGAACAGAACACATTCTGGTGCTGAAAAGTCTGCAGTGTTCTTAGAACAATAATTAACCCTGTAATGATCTTTCCAGGCCAGTTCCCAAATGCAAATATCAGTTTGTTTGTTCTGTCTTTATTCTTTGAAACACGTTGCTGCTCAAAGTCCAAAATTCAATTCTCAACTTCAGCTCACAGTTACAAATCAAAAATGAGAAAAGTAAAGAAAATTGTGATGGTCTCAGCGCTTTACAAATTAGTAACCCTAAACCCCACATCCCCATCTAATTATAATCCTTAACACATTAAATTGTTGCATGTCACATGTAACAAAAGCTTTAATAATGTTTTTTAAGAAAATAGATATTTACTTTTGTGTTGCACTTGGTAGTCCTCGCCCAAGCTGAGACAGCGAGCCCTCACTGTCCCGTATGTGTGGGTGGCCGAACTCTGCTCTTCCCTCTCGCAGACCGCTGAAATGTCTCAGAAGTTTCAGACCCACTGATCTACAAAAGGCTTCAGGCTGAGTGAATACTCTGCAACATACGGCAGGTGACTGTGAGATCACCAATGCTCTCAACTTTTATGTCGCGTACACGTTTTAGATACTCCTGAGACAAATCGATTGTTTTGCTTGGTTGGCTTCTGGACATCCAGAGCTAATTGCTTCAGTTCTGGCATTGTTGCCAGTAATTCCACTAATAAGGCAAATAATTGAACATGGCTGGAGCTCTCCACTGGGCAATAATTGAACCTTTTGTGCCTCAGGTCAGCAGTTTAAAAAACCCACCACAGAGCGTGAGGGACTGCTAAGTGCTTTAACGCCACTGATAATTATGATAAAACTGGCTGTGGCCACTGAAATAACTGAGTAACAGGAGGCATCATGGCTACTATCTCTATGACAAAAGCACCTTTCACTGACTGTGTGGTATTGTTGCTTAGAAATGAAGCACAAGCTCTCAAAAGGAAATATTTGGGTCAGCGAGTTACACAACTAGAGCCCATGCATCTCATGCATGGAAGGACATGACACAGTGAGTTAATGCACTGTCTGATTCTGAGAGAACCACCAAAGAAGTGTACAACAATTCAGCAACATTGGCAAAGCCAAAGGAAGTTGTTTGAATATTACCGAGAAGGGAAGACACATTACCAAAGCTTTTCGTCTTAGCTCCCATCAGGACAGAGATGAGAATGGAAAATTTTAAGCAATCCCAATAATTATCCTACCAGATAAAAAGGGTTTAGATTGGCTGGCTGTGATTGGCCAAGGCATTGATGGAGAAAGTAATGGGGACCTATTGGTTCTCCAAACACCTGGGTCATTCAAAAAGCTGTAAGCATTGAAAAAATCACTTTTATTTGCAGAAAATGTTTTCCTGTGTATGATGTATGCCACCCCGGTAAGTGTGCATATGAATCATGTTGTGGGCTTGACTGATCATTTTTAACTAGTAGTTAAGATAGATATTAACACACTTGGGATTCTTCAGCATGTGCTGTCCAATTACTGATTCACATCTCACAGTAAATGTCTCATTGGGGGCTTTGCAAGAGGGGGCTGGTTGAGTATCTGTATTTTGCCTCATGTGAACAACTGAAGGAACATATTGTTTGATTCAATCAGCCACCTATTGGGATGTACAGCCTATATACCTGATGTCACAGCAGCCTTATAATTCACACAACACAATATTACTCAATTGTGTATTAGCAAAATGCTGCTTTGGACTGATGGCATCATCCTGTCAGTGGAAAAGAATGCTACATTTACTGCATAGAATCAACATGAAATGGCTTGCTAACCTGTTGCTCAAACTTTTTTTTGATGCTGTGTCTTTCTGGGATAATCTGAGGTGGATTAGGCACTTTTCAAATATGAAAACGGTGATCACTGGCCCCAGTTGAAAGTTTGCAAGGCACACAGTGAACCATGACCTGATCAGGATACCAACTGTCCCACAGGATAGCTTCGATGTACTCTATTCCTGAAGTAAGCTTGCAATGGAAGCAAATGGCGAGGACATTATTTAAAAGATTGATTAAATCAAGCAATCAGTTGGATTGTCCAGCACAAATCTACCTTTACTGGTCTATTATATATACATGTAATATCAAATATTTTATATGTATAAAAATAGACCAGTGAAGACTTGTGCTGGACAATCCAACTGATTGATTAAATCAAGCAATATTTTCCTCCAGCTGTTCATTTTAGCCAATGTACAGACCATATTCAACCAGCCCACACTTGCAAAACCCAAAACAAACATCAATGTGATTTTGCAACGGGGCAGCTCTTGCTGAACAATCTTGAGTATTTGAAGAGTAACAGTAACAACAAATTTAATCTAATCAGTTGAGTTTATAATCTGGTGCCATTATGCTTGCTAAAAGTGATACACACAAACAAAAGGAATACATTCAAGTCTTGAGCCTTTTGCATAATCTGGGAGCACACCAGGAAGCACATAGTTTCCCCAGTGCTTTCTCCACAGCAATGTCTCAATCAAACAGAAGAGAGTTGACTTGCCAACCAATCAGCATCTTTTGCTGCTGTAGTGCAAACTGTTGTGATCAAATGAAATTTCACATTTTTGCATTTGCCCGGCTGAGTGCAAGATGAAATGCTTCAGCAACATATGCCTGTTTTCCCAGCAAAATTCAAGTGAATGATTGCAATAGAAACGACTGAAAAACCTCATGTTGTGGTTCAGCCAATAGGCTGAGAAGTTTTGTTGCTATAGCTACAACTGACAAATATGGTTCGCGTTAAGATAGCTGTCATCTCAAAAACATAAGAGGTGGAATTCAACATTTATGAATGAGTCGGACCATAACCTGTGGAGCCTGTCACTTAAATAACTGAACACTTTTTGCAAGTAAAGTTAAAATGGGTGAGGATCATTTATTCTCACCGTTTTGAGCCATCATGCGCAATTATTAGGTGGAAAAGGAATATGTAATTGAAGCAGGACATTAAATAACTGCAAAATTGTGCCATAGGTTGCAAAACATTCAGAAGTAACTGCTGATGCTCATAATCATATGAAATCCCAGCATCTCGATCTTCTGTATTCAGCAAATCTCAGACTGTAACAGATGTGTCACTGCCTGCTGATATGACCTCTTCTTGGGAAGCAATTGGACTTGGAGCAAGAGGAAAATCTTTATTAGGAAATATATGCACCCCAGGTATACACTAAGATATGCTTCTATAGTCACCAGCTATAATACATTGTGTGATGATTTTGTGGAAGAGCAGGATAGGCAGGACTTGACCCATGGATAGAATGATTCCAGCCGCCTACAAGCAATAAGAAGCCCACCAGATCAGTACCATTCCCTCCACAAGAATATTATGTTTAATTGCTGTGGGGCTCTCAACAATTGAGCTTTTCCAAAAGCTACAATAGCACAAGCAGAGGAAGCAGCTACCATTGTTTCCATGGCATTTCGATGGTGAAAACATTGAATAACTAATAGTGATGGGCCGAATCTGCCGCTTTCTGATTGCACCATGTCACTCACCTAGGCGATATTCTCAAGTGCTCTTTCTTCTGCTCATCATTCTTCTACTAACCGATGCTGATCTTAATTTAATACTGTCTGCATGGAGTTTGCTTGTTCTCCCCATGTCTGCATGGGTTTCCCCCAATGCTCTGGTTTCCTCCCACAGTTCAAACATGTGCAGGTTGGATGGATTGGCCATGCTAAATTGCCCCATAGTCTCCAGGTTTCGCAGGCTAGGTAACATAGAAACATGGAAACATAGAAGATAGGAGCAGGAGGAGGACATTCTTCACAATCATGGCTAATTGTCCAACTCAACAGTCTAATCCTGCTTTCTCCCCATAACCTTTGATTCCACTTGCCTCAAGTCACCTAGTCACCTCTTGAATACATTCAATGTTTTGGCATCAACTACTTCCTGTGGTAATGAATTTTACAGGCTCACCACTCTTTGGGTGAAGAAATGTCTCCTCATCTCCGTCCTAAACCATCTACCCTGAATCTTCAGACTGTGACCCCTGGTTCGGGACTCACCCACCATCAGGAATATCCTTCCTGCATCTACCCTGTCTCGTCCTGTTGGAATTTTATAAGTCTTGATGTGATTTCCCCCTTATTCGTCTGAACTCTAGAGAAAACAATCCCAACCTAGTCCATCTCTCTTCATACATCAGACCCGCCATCCCCGAAATCATCCCAGTAAACCCTTGCTGCATTCCCTTGCGAGCAAGAGCATTCTTCCTCAGAAAACTTCACGCAGTATTCCAGGTGTGGCCTCACCAAGGCCCTGTATAACTGCAACAACACTCCCTGCTCCTGTACTCGAAACCTCCCGCAATGAAGGCCAACATACCATTTGCTTTCTTTACCGCCTGCTGCTCCTGCATGCTTACCTTCAGCGACTGGTGCACAAGAACACCCAGGCCCCGTTGCACATTCCTCTCTCCCAGTTTACAGCCATTCAGGTAGAAATCTACCTTCTTGTTTTTGCTTCCAAAGTGAATAACCTCACATTTATCCAAATTATACTGCATCTGCCATTGATTTGCTAACTCACCCAACCCTGTCCAGATCATGCTGAAGGATCTCTGCATCCTCATCACAGTTCACCCTCCCACCCAACTTGGTATCATCTGCAATCTTGGAGATGATCTTGGGAACATTTTGTTCCCTCATCCAAATCATTAATATATATTGTGAATAGCTGGGGTCCCAGCACCGATCCCTGTGCCATCCCACTAGTTATTGCCTGCCAATTTGAAAAGGACTCATTAATTTCTACTCTTTGCTTCCTCTCTGGCTACCAGTTTCCTATCCATTTCAATACATTTCCCCCAATTCCATGCGCTTTAATCTTGCACATTAATCTCTTATATGGGACTTTATCAAACGCTTTCTGAAAGTGGGTTAGCTCTGGTAAATGTGGGGTATGGGGATAGGGTGGGGTGGTTAGGATGCTTCTTGGAGGGTCGGTGCAGACTTGATGGGCTGAAAGGCCTCTATCTGCACTGTAGGGATTTTCTTAATCAATACCCTCCAGCACAATGCTGAAGAAGCACTTTAATTTTGGCATGAACCTCACTTTAACTTTCCTTTAACTCCTTTGCTTGTCACAATAACTGGTGCCATCATCAAGATCAAAAAGCAAAGTTAGAATGCCCCTAAATTGGAGCCATCCAGACAGACTGCAATCAAACCTGAATGTTGGCATGTCACAACACATAAGAGTGACATGGAAGGGTCAACACTGGAGGGCACTAGTGGGTGTGATCCTGGTGTAAACACTAAGCAGTGCCCATGGTGCAAGTAGCTGCAGTGCCACACAATGGTACGATTCAGGAATGATTTTCCTGATAAATACTCTGTGGTGCAGTCATTTCCATGTAGCTGTTCCTGAGATGCAAGGTGTGTTTCCTAGCTGCGTGGTCTGTGAGGGTGCTATTGCCTGCATTCCCTTTCAAGTCCTTTTGTTGTACATACATCTAGGCTGAGTACATGAAGCATTGACAATATTGCTCATTCGGCAACGAAGTATTATTTGTTGCAGTTTTATGTATTTACTTCAATACAAAGTAAAAGCAACAGTTTTAGCATTTTAGTAGAAATCAATATAAGATATAACTGGTACACAAGAACATAAGAACATATCACAAAGGAGCAGGAGTGGGGCATTCGGACTTTTGAGCCTGATATGTTTGTGGCCCCAGCTCCACTGTCCTTTCATTACCTCCTGCTGGTGTCCTTGGCATCACAGATGTCAGCCTTCACTCAATTTGATTCACTCCATATGATGTCATGAAAGGACTGAAGATATTGGATACATCAAAGGCTTTGAGCCTTGGCAATGTTCCAGCAGTGGTACTGAAGCCTTGTGCTTCAGAAATAGCAATGCCCCTGTCCAAGCTGTTCCACTACAACTACAACACTGGAAGTTACACAACTACATGGAAAATTGACCAAGCACATCAGTCTCTTCTTCATCAGCAAAAAGTGATGCAAGTGCTATCAAACTCCATTTGCAAAGGAAGAAGTTGTTCACTGATGCTCATTTGGTTTCAGTCAATGCCACTCCTGACCACATTATAGCCTTGGGCCAAGTATGGAAAAGAAAATGTTAATCTTGACATCAAGGCCACATTTGATCAAATGTGGCATCAAGGAGCCCGAACAAAACTGGAGTCAATAGGAATCATGGGGCTATCACTCTCTCTGTTGCTTGAAGTCATAGTTAGCACAATGGAAACTGGTTTTGGTTGATGAACATCAGTCATCTCACTCCTGGACGTCACTACAGGAGTTCCTCAGGGTAGTATCCTGTGTACAACCATCGTTAGCTCCTTCACAATAATCATCGTTCCACCACCCAAAGGTAAAAACTGGGATTATCACTAATGACTGCATAATATCCAGCACCATTTATGACTCTTCAGATTCTGAAGCAGTCCATGTCCAAATACAGTAAGAACATCCAGACCTGGGGCGATCTGCAGAAAGTCACATTCACACTGCACAAGGACCAGGCAATTACCATCTCCAGCAACCCAAAATTTAACCATCACCATTCACGTTCAATGGCATTAGCATCACTGAATTCCCCTCTATTAATGAAATGAGACTTACCACTGTCAAGAAAGTGAACAGAGCCAGCCATATAAATACCATAGCCACGAGCAGGTCAGAGTCTAGAAATTCTATAGGCAGGTACCTCACCTTCTATCTGCCTGGCACCTGTTCATCTACAAGGCACAAGAATGGAGTGTGATGGAATACTATCCACTTGGCTGTATGAGTTTCATACTCGTTCAGGAAAAAACAGTCCACTTGATTGGCATCCCATCCACCACCTTCAACCTTCCCCCTTTCATTACTGATGCACAGTAGCAGCAGTGTGTACCATCAAAGATGTACTGTGTAACTCACCAAGGCTCCCACATCTCCTTTCAAACCTACAGGTGGGCTCTATCATCTTGAAGATGAATGAGGACACCACCAACTGCAAGTTTCCCACCAAGCCACACCCCATCCTCACTTGGAACTATATTGCTATTTCTTCATTCACCCTGGGTCAAAGTCCTGGAACTCCCTTCCTAATAGCACCATGGGTATTATTACATTCAGGTGTACAGCAGTTCAAGAAGGCAGCTCACCATCATTTAAAATGGCCACAGCAATCAGCTGACCATGAAATAAACCAACAAGAAATAAACAAAATTGTCTCAACTGAAATTAATGTTTTATCAAAAGAAATTGAAACTAGTGCACCCAATCAGGCATGAAAAGGCCCTCATCTCCTATTTTAATTTACACCTGTAGGATACATTTCACATATTGGAGTTGAAGCACATCACGTGTAATTATCAAGCTTCGAAACAATGAAATACACAAACTAGCTTGTATTTCAGGAAATTGTGTCTGGCATTTGGTGGGGAGATAGACAGATATGACTGCAGAACTGTAGAAAGCTCCTTCTCTATGTCTCAAGAAGGAAATGCACCCAGTGACAGAACTGATTAGATAGAAATATCAGAACACTAAAAACCTAAAGGCCAATTGAAATATCCCTATTGCTGAGGATTCAAGACATAATTTAAACCATTGTGGTCTCAGGTTAGAATCCTACCTCTCAAGGATACCCTAAGGATTATAAACTGTCATTTTTTAAATAATTGGTAAAACTGACTTGATCAAACAAGTGTGGAATTTAAAATATTTCCTGTTTAATTATGATTAGTTGCTAAATAGTTTCGTTTGGGAGAAATTTATTTCACAGGTCAAAGGTAATGTTTATGGTCTTATTATTTAAGGCTCAGGTTAAAAGAAAACTAAGGCTGACATGTAAGAATGCTTTGAAGTGTAAAGGTGTTTCTCAAAGATATAACTATGCTTTAAAATGGTTCAGCTTCATCATTTAAACTGTGTAACAGGCCTATGTATATAGGTTGGTATGGCTACTTTAAGTTTTAATTTGTTTTAAGTTATTAATAGTTATTGTGGAATCACACATGGTTCTTGTAGTTAAAGGATATTGATAGAATTTGAAGAATTCTTAATGTATCATTTGAAACTAAAGTTTGAGAAGATTTGTAGCTCGGGTCATGGATGAGGTTGTAGATTTGCTCGCCGAGCTGGTGTGTTTGATTACAGACATTTCATCACCCTGCTAGGTAACATCATCAGTGCGCCTCCAGTGAAGTGTTAGTGTTCTGTCCCGTTTGTTATTTATATGCCTCAGTTTGTTGGGGTGATTAGTATTATTTCCGGTTTTGTTTCTCAGTG
>NW_025974507.1:0-3543 GCF_021869965.1 Rhincodon typus
GGACCTCTGGCAAGTGGGAGGCCTTTAAAAGTGTGATAGCTAGAGTTCAAGGTCTATATGCTCCTGTGAGGGTGAAGGGCAAGGCTGGCAGGGCAAGAGACATTGAGGCTTTGACCAGAAAAAAGGAGACATGGCTCAGGAGCAGGCAGCTGGGATCAGGGGAATCCCTGGAGGTATATAGGGGGATACAGGAGTTTACTGAAGAAGGAAATAAGGAGGGCGAAAAGGGGACATGAGATAGCTTTGGCTGAGAAGATTAGGGTGAATCCAAAGAGAATCTCTAAGTATATTAAAGGGAAAGGAATAACTAGATTAGAGAATAGGACCCCTCAAGGACCAAAGTGGACATGTATGTATGGAACTACAAGAGATGGGTGAGGTCCTCAATGAATATTTCTCTTCTGTGTTTATTGTGAAGAAGGACATGAAGACTTGGGAACTTGTGGAAGTTAGTGGTGATATCTTGGGGACGGTCCATATCACCGTACAGGAGGTGTTGGACGTATTAAATTTCCTGGTCCTGACCAGATACATCCAAGAATCCTGCAAGAGGCTGGAGAAGAAATTGCGGGGGCCCTGGCTGATATATTTGCATCATCGTGAGCCACGGGTAAAGTCCCGAAAGACTGGAGGGTAGGGAATGTTGTGCCTTTATTGAAGAAGGGCTGCAAAGAAAATCCTCGGAATTATAGGCCAGTAAGCTTAACATCTGTGGTAGGTAAGTTACTTGAGAAGATTCTGAGGAATAAGATGTATATGCATTTGGAAAGACAGGGTTTGATTAGGAGTAGTCAGCATGGCTTTGTGCTTGGGAGATCATGTCTCACAAATTTGTTAGAGTTCTTTGATGAAGTTCTTTGATATTTTTATGGAAAATATTCAACATGGTGCTCAGTTACGAGTGGTGTACCACAAGGGTCTGTTCTGGGTCCTCTTCTGTTTGTGATTTTTGTAAATGATCTGGATGGAGGAGTGGAAGGGTGGATTAGCAAGTTCGCGGACGATACGAAGGTGGGTCGCGTTGTGAACAGTGCGGAGGGCTGTTCTAGGTTACAAAGGGACATTGATAGGATGCAGAGCTGGGCTGAGAAGTGGCAGATGGAGTTTAACCCTGAAAAGTGTGAGGTGATTCATTTTGGAAGGACAAACTTGAAAGCAGAATACAGGGTTAACGGAAAGATTCTTGGCAGTGTGGAGGTGCAGAGGGATCTTGGGGTTCATGTTCACAGCTCCCTGAAAGCTGCCACCCACGTGGATAGAGTTGTTAAGAAGGCGTATGGTGTGTTAGTTTTCATTAATAGAGGGATTGAGTTCAAGAGCCGTGAAGTTATGCTCCAGATATACAAAACCCTGGTTTGGCCACATCTGGAGCATTGTGTCCAGTTCTGGTCACCTCATTACAGGAAAGATGTGGAAGTGTTGGAAAAGGTGCAGAGGAGATTTGCCAGGACGTTGCCTGGAATGGAGGGAAGATCTTACGAGGAAAGGTTGAGAGAGCTAGGGCTTTTCTCTTTAGAACGACGAAGGATGAGAGGTGATTTGATAGAGGTGTACAAAATGATCAGAGGTATAGATAGAGTAGACAGCCAGAGACTTTTTCCTAGGGTGGAGGTAGCTTTTGCGAGGGGGCATAGTTTTAACGTGAGTGGAGGTAGATATCGGGGAGACGTCAGAGGTAGGTTCTTTACTCAGAGAGTGGTCGGGGTGTGGAATGCATTGCCGGAGAGGGTAGTGGAGTCGGCCTCATTAGGGATATTTAAGCGGCTATTAGATAGGCATATGGATGATAGTATAAGGTAGGGGTGGAGGTTAGATAGACCTTAGGTTTCGGGTAAAAGTTGGGCACAACATCATGGTCCGAAGGGCCTGTACTGTGCTGTACTGTTCTATGTTCTATGTTCTAAGTGACCAGGAAGGTTGTTGAGGGCAGGGCAGTGGACATAATTCATATGGATTTCAGTAAGGCCTTTGATAAGGTTCCATATGGTAGGCTGCTCTGGAAGGTTAGATTGCATGGAACCCAGGGACAGCTGGCAAATTGGATACACAGTTGGCTTGATGGTAGGAAGCAGAGACTAATAGTGGAAGGATGTTTGTTGGACTGGAAGCCAGTGAGTAGAGGTGTGCCTCAGGGGTCAATGCTGGGCCCATTGCTGGTTGTTATCTATCTCAATGATTTGGATGAGAATGTACAAGGCATGATTGGTAAATTTGTGAATGGTACTAAAGTAGGCAGTAACATGGACAATGAGGAAGGTTATCAGAAATTGCAGCAGGATCTTGATCAGCTGGGGAAGTGGGCCAAGAAATGGCAAATGGAGTTTAATACAGATAAGTGTGAGGTGTTGCATTTTGGAAAGTCACATCAAGGAAGGAGTTTCGTGGTGAATGGTAGGGCCTTAAGGAGTGTAATGGAACAGAGGGACCTTGGAGTTCATAGTTCATAGAACATAGAACATAGAACATAGAACATAACAGCGCAGTACAGGCCCTTCGGCCCTCGATGTTGCACCGACCTGTGAAACCAATCTGAAGCCCATCTAACCTCAACTATTCCATTACCATCCATATGTTTATCCAATGACCAAGGTGCACAGTTCTCTGAAAGTGGAATCCCAGGTAGACAGAGCAGTGAAGAAGGCTTTTGGCACACTGGCCTTCGTTAGTCAGGACAGTGAGTACAGAAGTTGAGAAGTTATGTTGCAGTTGTACAGGACATTGGTGAGGCCACACTTGGAGGATTGTGTTCAGTTTTGGTCACGTGCTATAGGAAGGATGTTATTAAACTGGAAAGAGTGCAGAAGAAATTTACAAGGGTGTTGCCTGGACTCAAGGGACTTAGTTATAGGGAGAGGTTGGACAAGCTATAACTTTTTTCTTTACAGTGTAGGAGCCTGAGGGGGATCTTATAGAAGTGTATAAGATCATGAGAGGCGTGGATAGGGTGAATGCACTCAGTCTTTTTTCCCAGGGTTTGGGGAATTGAGGACTAGAGGGCATCAGTTTAAGGTAAGAGGGGAAAGAATACATGGGAACCTGAGGGGCAACTTCTTTACACACAGAGGGTGGTGCACATATGGAATGAGCTGCCAGTGGAAGTGGTTGAGGTGGGTACATTAACAACATTTAAAAGACATTTGAACAAATACATGGTTAGGAAAGATTTAGAAGGATATGGGCCAAGTGCAGGGAAATGGGGTTAGTCTGGTTGGACATTTTGGTCAGAATGGACCCGTTTGGGCCGAAGGGCCTGTCTCTGTGCTGTAGGACTCTATGACTCTGCTGGATCTGGAAGGATTAGTTTGGGGCCTTGGAGAGGTGAGATGGGTCATGTAGGGACCTCTTGCGGTTGCAGGGAAAGGTACCAGGTGTGGTGGAGGGTGTTGGGGACTTGAGAGCTGGCAAGGGAGTTGCGGAATGAATGGTGTCCGCCGAAAGTGGACAGGGGTGGCGGAGAAAATATCTTTTTGGTAGCGGGGTCTGATTGTAGGTGGCGGAAATGTCGGAGGATGATGCGTTGAATTCAGAGGGGTGTTGGGGTGG
>NW_025974507.1:3553-8454 GCF_021869965.1 Rhincodon typus
TTCAGTTCAATCTGTCCCCACAACATTTACAGGCAGCGCATTCTATACTCTAACAGCTCACCCTCTGAAAGATTTTTCTTATATCCCTTTGCCTCAGGATTTTAAATCCTCCTGTTCTTGTTCTTTTCATAAGCAGGAACAGGTTCTCCTGATCTACTCTGTCCAGCCCACAATTTTGATAAAATCTATTAAATCTCCTCTCAGCCACCTTCTCAAAGGACACCAGTCCCGACCCCTCAATCTATCTTCATCACCCACTCTCTCTCCAACACATTCACATCTTTCCTATAACGTAGCACCCAGAACTGTACACAGTACTCCAGCTGAGGTCTAACAAGTGTCTTGTACAATTTCAACATCACCTTTTTGCTCTTGTACCCTATGCCCCTATTAATAAGGTTAAGGACACTGTATGTTTTACAAGTTGTTCACTCTCTCTGTCCTGCCACCTTCAGTGCTCTGTGCACGTAAACACCCAGCTCCCTCTCTCCTGTACCCCTACCTTTAGAAACGTAGCCCCTATTTTACATTGTCTTTCAATGTTCTTTCAAGCAAAGTGCATCACTTCACACTCCTGTGCATTGAACCTCATCTGCCCCCGACCGCCCCCCCACTCCACCCAACCTGTCAATGACCTTTTCAGTTCCACACTGTGCCCCTCACAGTTTATAATTCATCCAGGTTCTGTGCCTTCTGTATACTTTGAAATTGGACCCTGCCCAGCAAAACCCAGATCATTAACTTATATCATCTGCCCCCAACACCAACCCCGCTCCCCACCAACTTGTAAATGACATTTTGCAGTTCCAAACGGTTAGAATCTCTGAAAGATCGCATAGGTGTTTGATAGCTACTGATGATCATAAATGACAAGGGAAAGACAACATTAGTCAGCGCCAACGGCAAAGGGTTAAACTGGAAAACATTTCAGTGAAAAATGTTAGAAATAAATTTGAGGTTTCGTACCCATCTCATGGTATAACGAGACTCCTTGCTTAGACATTGTTACTGGTGGTTTCCGTGGAGGGACAATATCAATTTTCATCAATTCATCGCAGCATTGTTTCCAAGCACCTAACAAGACAATAACAGTGAGATACTGTGACTGAAATTCCCATCCAAGAGGCAAACACAGCCTGAACAAGGGCAGAGAAAAACTGTTCAATACAACAGCAGGAAACCCAAAGTCTTCTATCGGCACCTAACAGCTCGAGGGGTAAACGTAGAGGGACCAGCAAGAGACCAAGCAAGGCCTTCAGAACAAAGGGGGACAGCATGGCTGAGACACCGATAAATACTTCCCCATCTGTCTTTATTACAAAGAAAATGCCAAAGTTATAGTTAAAGAGGAGGTACTGAATGGACTAAAATCTGATACAGAAGAAAGTCTACAAATTTGGGCTTATATTCATAAAATCAGACAGTACAAAACAGACCCTTGGGCCCATCAAGTCTGTACTGACAAAAACTACTCTAAATCCACATTATTCTCACTTCCCAGCACGTGGCCCATAACCTTGAATGTTATACTTCCAGTGCTCATCCTAATACTTTTAAAGGTGGTAAGGTCTCCCACCTCAACTACCCTCCCAGGAAGAGCATTTCACAACTTCACCACCCTCTGGGTAAAAACATTTTCCCCAAATCCCCTCTAAACCTCTTACCTTTCACTTTAAAATCCTGCCCCTTTGTAATTGACCCTTTGTCTAAGGGGGGCAGCTGCATTCTATCCACCCTGTCCATGCCCCTCATCATCTTATACACCTCTATCAGGTCTCCCCTCAACCTGCTCTGCTCCAAAGTTAACACTCCGAGATTATTCAGCCTCCCTTCACCGCTTCCTAATATCCTGCCATTCATTCAGTTCTCCTTTGTCTTGTTCCTTCTTCCAAAGTGCATCAGCTCACATTTATCAGGATTAAATTCCATCTGCCACTGATCTCTCAATCTGACCAATCTGTTTCTATCCTCCTGTAATCTAACACCTTCCCACTCACTATCAACCACTCGGCCAATCCTTGTATCATCCACAAACTTACTTATCACCCACCTTCACATTCTCATCTCCATCGTTAATGAATATCACAAACAATAAGGGACCCAGCACTGATCCCTATGGTACCCCACTGCACACCAGGCTCTAGTCACACAAACGGCCTTCTGTCACCGGTTTATGGTTCCCTGGTCTATCGCTCCCATCCTTCTTGTAAAGTGGAACCGCATTGGCTGTTCTCCCAGTCCTCTGGCACCTCCTTGTGGCCAGTGATGATAGAAACAGCTCAGGGACCCTATCATTCCCTCCCTTGGCTCTCACAGCAGCCTGGGATACATTCCCCATCTGCACCTAGGGATCTGTCCAGTTTTAAATCCAACAAAACCTCCAATACCTCCTCACTCCCTATGTCAGTCTGCTCAAGAACTTCACAGTCCATCTTCTAGATATTTGTACCTGCATCTTCCTCCTCCTGAGTAAAGACAGATGTGAAATAATCACTGAGCACCCTCCCAGTGTCGCTCAGCTTCCCATACAGATTGTCTAATGGACCTGCTCTTTCCCTGGTTATTCTTTTTCTCTTGATATAAATGTCGAATATCTTGGCATTCTTCCCAATCTTGTCCACCAGTTCTGAGGAAGGGTGACCGGACCCGAAACGTTAACTCTGTTTTCTCCTCCACAGATGCTGCCAGACCTGCTGAGCTTTTCCAGCAACTTTGTTTTTGTCCACCAGCATGTTCTTATGCCGGTCTTTGTTTCCCGAATTGCTTTCCAATGTTCCCCTCTGCACTTTCTGTACTCCACTGTGATTTGCTCCCTTTGTATGTGTTAAAAGCCTCTCTTTTCCTTCTTATCCAGTCCTGAATATTCCTAGACATAACACAATAAGAACATAAGATATAGGAGCAAAATTAGGCCAATCAGCCCATCAAGTTAGCTCTGCCATTTGATTGTGGCCAATAAGTTTCTCAACCCTATTCTCCTGCATTCTCCCAGTAACCCTTGATCCTCTTACTAATCAAGAACCTACCTATCTCTGGCTTAAAGACATTGAATGACTCAGTCTCCACAGCCCTCTGCAGCAATGAGTTCCACAGATTCACCCCCCTCCGGCTGTTTAAAAGCATGAGGGATTCATTTTGGAAGGACAAACTTGAAAGCAGAATACAGGGTTAACGGAGAGATTCTTGGCAGTGTGGAGGAGCAGAGGGATCTTGGGGTTCATATTCACAGCTCCCTGAAAGCTGCCACCCACGTGGATAGAGTTGTTAAGAAGGCGTATGGTGTGTTAGCTTTCATTAATAGAGGGATTGGGTTCAAGAGCCGTGAAGTTATGCTCCAGCTATACAAAAGTCTGGTTCGGCCACATCTGGAGTATTGTGTCCAGTTCTGGTCGCCTCATTACAGGAAAGATATGGAAGCATTGGAAAAGGTGCAGAGGACATTTACCAGGATGCTGACTGGAATGGAGGGAAGATCTTATGAGGTAAGGTTGAGAGAGCGAGGGATTTTCTCTTCAGAACGACGAAGGATGAGAGGTGACTTGATAGAGGTGTACAAAATGATCAGAGGTATAGATAGAGTGGACAGCCAGAGACTTTTTCCTAGGGTGGAGGTAGCTATTATGAGGGGGCATAGTTTTAAAGTGAGTGGAGATAGATATAGGGGAGACGTCAGAGGTAGGTTCTTTACTCAGAGAGTGGTCGGGCCGTGGAATGCATTGCCATTGAGGGTAGTGGAGTCGGCCTCATTAGGGGCATTTAAGCGGCTATTAGATAGGCATATGGATGTTAGTATAAGGTAGGGGTGGAGGTTAGATAGACCTTAGGATTAGGGTAAAAGTTCGGCACAACATCGTGGGCCAAAGGGCCTGTACTGTGCTGTACTGTTCTATGTTCTACGTTCTCTGGGCTTGTTGCTCCTACATTTCACCCTAAAGGGAACAGATTGGTTTTGTACTGACCCCAGCACCTTTCTGAACACCTCGCACTGTTCTGCTCTCGATTTACTTTCAAAACGCTGTTCCCAATCTATTTGGCCAGATCTTGCCTTATTTTAATATAATATGCCTTACTCCAATCCAAAACCCTTTCCATTATAAATTTAAAACGTACAGTGTTGTGATCATTATCAATTAAACACTCCTCCCACTGTCACCTCGAACAGCTGTCTAGCTTCATTCCCCAGGATAAGGTCCAGCATTACACTGTCCCTTGTTGGATCATCCACATGCCCTAGGAACTTTGTATCAGGTCTCCTCTCAGCTGCTGTCTTTCCAGTGAAAACAATCCTAGTCTTTTTAAAAATCGAGAGAACTGCAGATGCTGTAAATCAGGAACAAAAACAGAAATTGTCAGAAAAACTCAGCAGGTCTGGCAGCATCTGTGAAGAAAAAATCAGAGTTAACGTTTTGGGTCCAGTGACCTTTCTCTGCACTCTCTGCAAAGCTTCCACATCCTTCCAGTAATGTGGCGACCAAAACTGCACACAATACTCCAAATGCGCCTAACAAGGTTTTATATAGCAGCCAACTCTTGTACTCCATGCCCCGGCCGATGAAGGCAAGCATGCTATATGCCTTCTTAATCATTTTGGCCACCTGTGTTGCCACTTCTAGGGAACTATGGTCCTGCACACCCAGATCCATCTGTATGCTAATATTCCTAAGGGTTCTGCCATAGGATAGATAAGAAGGCATGTGGGGCACTTGCTTTCATTAGTGGTGGCATATAGAGTATAAGAGCAAGGAGATAATGTTGGAGTTGTACAGAGCTTTGGTTAGGCCACAGATTATAGATTATAGATTATAGATTATAGATTATAGAACATTACAGCGCAGTACAGGCCCTTCGGCCCTTGATGTTGCGCCGACCTGTGAAACCAATCTGAAGCCCATCTAACCTAA
>NW_025974508.1:0-8454 GCF_021869965.1 Rhincodon typus
CCTAGACCCTTCATCAGATTTTCTGATGAAGGGTCTAGGCCCGAAACATCAGCCTTCCTGCTCCTATGATGCTGCTTGGCCTGCTGTGTTCATCCAGCTCTACACCTTGTTATCTCAGATTCTCCAGCATCTGCAGTTCCAACTATCCCTGCCTACTTTTGTTCACTCTCTCTCTCTCTTTCTTTCTCTCTCTCTCCCTCCCCATGTGCAGCAGACAGATTTTAAAGAAAGAACTCATCTCTACAACTGTACCTGCAGAAAATTAACCAACTTAGTTGTGTACATCATTAAATTGAAAACATCGTGACCATCACATTCAGCCTGATGTCAATGAATCATGAAACTACAAACTGCACACTCTTACTTTGCTTAATGGACTCTAATTTGACCAATTTATTCCTTCCCACTTTGTAATCTGTATGCATGCGAGTGTAATCTGTATGTATCAGAGCAAAAGTCAGTGTACATTCCAGTTTACTTAAATCCTTTCAAGTAAAATAAAACTAATCTCTTCCTTCATTGAATGCAAGAAAATCTGTCCTATTTATTCTTTCAAGAGCAAACCACAAACAGTTAAATGTGCTCTGAAATGGCAAGTAATCTTTTCAAACAAGGAGAGGACAAAATGGATAACAATTAACCTCTCCACTCCTGTTCATAGGATATTTAACAAATAGGATCCCAAATCCACTGCCCCTACAATAGGCAGTGTCTCAACAGCCAAAATACTTTAGCACCATTTTAATTTATTAGGAGCCTTAGATAAAGAACAAATTTCTCATTCTCGCTTGTAGAAATATTGTGAGAACAGCTGCACTGGAATACTCTTCAGGGAGATTAGTATGTGAAGCATTACTAAAAATGATTCACTCATGTTCTTCCCTCAATGTTTCACTTGCCCTTGAAACATTCTCTACTTTACGATGTTTCTTTAAAGACTTTAACACAAACACATCAAAACTAGCCTTTAGATCTCTGAGTGTACAATCAGTTCAATTTCCCTAGATGCCAGACTTTTTTCTGTGATGATCTAATATAACTGACTTGGATTAGAATGATTTTCTAAATTGAATTATTGATTTAAAGTTATTTCTGACTCACTTTGTTTAATATCCAAATCAATATATTTAAAAGCCCATCAATCCTTACTCCCAATTTTAAAGTCGATTCCTATCTTATTAATACATTTCTCAACTTCTATTGGTTGATACCATCCTGTAAGAAATTATCAACGTGCATCCTGAAGCTCCATAAAGCAATGCAGCATTTGCTTTCAACAAAAGACAACCCATTTTCAGCAAAACAGATCTCACTGAAAAATATAATACCCTGGGATCCTTATTCAGGCTATAATCACATTGCTCAGTTTCTATAGTTTATACAATCTGCTATATTCCTCCATGTGGTATGACCAGTCCTCAGGTGAAGTTACAGATTTGACACCCAAAATTGTCAGCCTGAGGAGAAGGAACTGACTCCCCTTTTCTCATTCACCCACCCTCTTGGTTGGTCACAATAAGGTGAACTAAAAATAAGGGTAAAACACTAACATGTCTCTCACCCAGACTGCTCTCTTTCCCCCTCTCATAATTCACAGGAGATTATAATTCAGTTTGCAGTACATTTCTCTCTTTGATGACCTTCTCTTTGATGTCACACCTGTTGGGGACAGATGTCAAAGAGGATTCTCCAGTTCTGTGTTCAGCAGTACAAGTGAATTTTATTCAGAGCTCTTTTACCACATGTATAGAAGAGGCCAGAGACTGCTCCGAATCCGACTTTGACCTGGAGTGTAGTTGCCCTCTTAATGACGTCTCAGATTAGAGAAGAGGCCTATGACACTCTGGCTTCCCCAGCTGAAAACAATATTTTAATATATTTTGTGTCACAATAATTACATGTAACATTGATGTCATTGTTTCATCCATAATCTATACATCCAGTCCTGTAAAACACTCGATCAATGATGTATATCCCTATGGACAGCCCTAGGTTCTCCATGATCTCATGATGTTTACCAAATATTGTTCCTATCAGTCCTCGGGATCGTACAATATATTCCATAAATTCACATTCAACATTAAAGGTTAAACTCTTTCTCAGATATTTGACACACTTGCTTATCTCTAAGAGATAGTAGGAACTGCAGATGCTGGAAAATCTGAGATAACAAGGTGTAGAACTGGATGAACACAGCAGGCCAAGCAGCTCCTATGATGCTGCTTGGCCCGCTGTGTTCATTCAGCTCTACACCTTGTTATCTCTGCTTATCTCTAAGGACTGTTTGAATTCTGTTATTTGTTATAATCCTTGCTATCCTTATCAAATTATGCTACTCATCTTATATTTCCCACTGTCCTAATCACAAGAAATACAAAAAGATGCTAATTCCTACCAATTGCTATAAAATTCATAATGTCAGGTCTAATATAAAGGTAGTTAAATATAAAGTTACATGGTTATACTTAAAGTTAGAATTCTTTAGCCATCGAGTCGTGAGCAGCTTCTGTCCCCCTGACCTTGGAAGGTTGGTTAAAAACTTCCCCTTTATCTTGCAACTGCAGCTGTGATTCCTTCCATTCACATGCTATTTGTAAGTGTGTTTTAAACAGAAGATTGCTTCTGTGATGAAAAATACTGACCCCACTCTAAATATTTCTACACTAACTCTTTTACTTAATAAGACAACATCTATTCACTTTTCATTAATAAGATTGAAACTCAATCACTTTCACCGCTCAATAAGCTTGTCTAAACTCCTAAGGTTTCATAAGATATTGTCTCATTCTCCTTTTGCTTTATCATTTGTCTCTGTTATTGTGGGATCATACTTTTCTTTTAATTCTTCCTAAACTACAAACTTCAGGTTGTCTGTTCCCAGACATCTCTTATCAGACTGCCTCTTACAGACATTAGCAGCTGCAGTTTGTACAGAACTCCCTGTATATTAATTTGTAAAATTCTTTGTTCTGCCTTGACCCTGTTACCTTGGATTTATCTTATTCTCAAAACTACCATTATCCTAATTTATGATCTCACTTTGATTCAGAACTCAGCAAGCTAATTCTGTTACTGCAGCTAAAAAAGTTTTCCGCCATATTTATGCTGACTAAAAATCCATGGGCAGCCATCTTGTGCCACCTCTGGCCATTGGCTGCCCCAACAATAACTATCAGTTGTGACATTCCAGGGTCTCCCTTAAGGATGAGGATAATCCACACAGGCCTTCCAGACAGTCACTGAATTACATTGCTCAGAATTTACTCTCCATCAATTTAGCTATATGTCCTTTTTAAAACCCACACATTTTAATTAAAAGCTCCATACATCTATAGGTTATCCGGAGTTATTACACATCATCCAAACTCTGTCAAATTCTGGTCATGCTTTGTAAGCTTTTAAAAGACAATATTTTTTGTGGATTTCATTAGGGGAGCTCTGAGAGAATATCCAAACTTTTGTAAAAGCTGAACTGATTGGCATCCATCTCACAAGATACTTCATTTCTGATTTTACTACGTGGAGGAATTAACAATATCAAGACCGCACCCTGTTTTCCCTTTGGTGACCCATGACCACATATCCACTTCATGCTTCTATTGGCCATATTTCAGTCTCCAAGAACATCAAAATGCAATTATACTTGACAATCTAAACTTGTTTTCTACTGTGTTCCCCCAATGTCCATGTGGATGTTCATTTTATGCCTGTTTTTGTTTTTTTCAATTTCTAGTCTTCACTTTGAAGCAGTGATACTTACTATCATGCATTGGTTCAGAGATCCAGCGGGGTGAAGAATAAGACTGGAACCTAACCCCACACCTGAGAAGTTTTTATTCATAAAGGCAGGTATTGTACACATGTGTCCCCAAACCCCACAACCACAGTTTCAGCCTATTCGTTTAAGTAGGAGCACAAGTGAATCCCCGCATAATGTCCACACTCTGAACACAAATACTCAATTGCTTACGATTAACACTGTAACCTGACCACATATTCTTCACTTCCTTTAGCATGGTACTTTGCTACATCCGATGCTCCTACAAACCATGAAATACTATCTTGTGAATTAATATTCGGTGTAACACTATTTTGAGATACTGAGTATCTGGTTTATTGTGCTAATCTTTGGTTTCTGTACCATTATCTGTAATGTTAGCTGAAAGTACATTTATGTGTGTATTGGCATATTCCACCAATTGACCATTTCTTTTCAAAGTAATGATGTAAGGAATTTCTGCTCTCCATTGAGCTGACAAGATTATCTCCCTCATGAATCAGATATCAACATGAATTTGGAACACATGGATTGGTGTGAGTCTCCTGCTTCCTATGTTGAAGTGCATTTCACTATATTCTGATCAAATCTGGTTAATGTCAATTGTTGAAAAGTTTTCAAGACTTTCCTCATATTTCTGTCCCTTCCAAATTTATAGCAGATTATGCTTTTAAAACATTGCAGGGTTACTTTGGACAAAAGATGGAAATAAACTCCAAAAGGGTGTATTGCGCTATAGAATTTGACTGTTGAAGGTCTAGAATTTGTGCACAATTTTGATCCTTATTGCTGATTATCATTATTCAAATGTGCTGAGAAGTGCTAAAATAGGTGGCTGCTGATTCAGCACTCCAGTGCTGATTATATACATTTTGGGGCAGACAGTAAATGCAGACTTCTCATGCCAACTTCTGTTGAGATGGTCGAATTCTGTTCGTTACACAGTGGCATGTTGCAGGATGGATCAAAGGGAGAGGACATGCAGGTTCTCAGAAGTCACACTGGAATTCTTGAAGGAGGAGCTATAGCCCAGGTGGGGTATCTTATACTTTCAGGGGGCTGAAGATGTTATGTTGATTGGTCTCATGTCAACCTTCAGTTCCTTGCCCGGACCAAGAGAAGCACTCAGCAAGATGCCCAGGATCAAACATAGCCTTTCTCCTGGTGATTCCTAGAAGGTAGGTTGTCCGTGCTTTGATACCTTGACCAGTTTATCTATTAAAAACACTTTACCCAAGAGCTCATGTCTGTGAGGCAGAGAAAGGGACACAGAATTTGTTTTGTGTTTCAACTCAATTTGATTAACAAAATATTCCTTATTAAAAACACTATGTGAACATTTCACAAATTCCCACAATATTTACTCTCTGTCTATCTCTAAACATTTGAGAAAGGATATTACCCGTAACAATCTATGTGTCCGAGCTGGGCTGTTGGAATCTCCTTCCTGTCTGACTCATAGCTGGCTCTCTTCCATAAAGCTGGCTCTCACAGGCCACGTTGGATCTGCTCTCTCTCTCTCTCTCTCTCCACCACCCCCACCCGCCCCCTCCGCCATGTGATCGGAGCTCCGCTACTGGGCCAGGTTGTGTCTTCGATGTGTGTTATTACACCCCCTCACCTCTGACCTTCCAGAATATTCTATGGCCTTTGGCCAATGGTTCATGAGCTGGGTTCATATAATCACAAAGATGTCAACCAACACCCTTCACTGTTGCCATGTCAGCAGGGGTAAAGTGCATATATTCAGGTAGCCAAGATGCCAGCAACTCTGATCGACATTTCTCCAATGCGCAACCCTTGGGATGGTTGTAAATGATTCCCCCTGACTCTTTGTGACCTCTTTAACCTTGGTTTCCACTATTTTTTTATTCGTTCATGGATGAGGGCATCTCTGGCTAGGCCAGCATGTATTGCCCATCCCTAATTGCCCAAAGGGCAGTTAAGAGACAACACATTGCCGTGGGTCTGGAGTCACATATAGGCCAGACCAGGTAAGGATGGCAGTTTCTGTTCTTAAAGGACATTAGTGAACCAGATGGGTTTTTCCGACAATTGGCAATGGATTCACTGTCATCGTCAGATTCTTAATTCCAGATATTTTTGTTGAATTCAAATTCCACCATCTGCCCTGGTGGGATTCGAACCTCGGTCCCCAGAACGTTATTTGGGTCTCTGGATTAACAGTCCAGCGGTCATACCACTAGGCCATCACCTCCCCCATTCTCTATAGCTGGTAACTGCTGACTGGTGTTAAATTTACTTTGGCCAATGTGCTATTAGGTCTGACCTCTCTGGCTGTGGGGCAATTTAGAATGTCCAGTTTTGGGTCCATGGTCACTTGACCACAGATGGGATAAAGCAACACCTTGTTCTTTGTACGTAGATGCTTGGAGACATTTTGGAATGAATTTCATTTGGTTGTTGGGGAAATCTTGACAAAATGTCCCAGAAGGGTGCCAAAGTGTTTCAGAGGTACTTATCACTGTTCCAGTAGCAATAGATATAAAATTATGGGTGTACATTAAGCAGTGCTTGAAGTCAATGCCAGCTTGGTGTTACTTCCAAACTGCTGGCCATTGTTAACCGAAGACATTAGGACAAATATTGCCCATTATGGTGTGCAACCTCTATAATGACCGAGTATTGGCATTTTAAGTGGCAACTAACTGTTTAACTGGTCTCCAGGTGACAATTCCTGGCACAGACCTCAAATTCGTTACTGAATGGCATTTTGTGATAAATGCAGGCTAATCTGATTTTTGACTTTCCAACATCAATTAGGCCACTTTGTAATTTATTTACTCGCCTAAAGTATTGAATGAACACTATATTCCATTAACCCCACACTCCCAACCCCCAACTCTCCCACTACCGCCCACCACTGCATTCTGTGAAAATGATATGAATTATTGCAGGTCGTTTTGACAAAATACCATCAGTTGCTGAATGGCTAAATAGCACAAGTATTTGCAACACTCCTCAAAAAAAAAACCTTCATTCTTTATAAAATTATATTTGCCAGGTCAGTGTTAAATATGACTTTGAAGGCAATATGTGTTAAAGTCAGCTGTAGTTTCAGGTCTGTCACATGTTGTGATTTTAACCATTGGTGGTTTGAGGTTGGAATAGAATGCTGCCAACATTCATTCTTTCTTTTATATTGAAATAAGCCAATTAACCAAATTAAACAAAGCAAAAAGTCTCAAAGTCTCAAGGTTGCTGTAACAAAGATTAATACCATAAAAGAACCTTACAGATTTAAATTAAATTATCACTTTGGGAATTGATGAAACACCCTACCAGATGTGGAGGGTATCTTCCTTTCTACTCTTTTTAAAGTAAACATTAACCATCTCAGGCATCCCATGGTGGGAAAATGAGAAATACTTTTAAACCAACTTGCTCAGACATTTACAACACTCCTCCAGGGTAAGTGGGATTGAAACCTGCATTTTTTAACCTAGTGGTAAAGACACTACTATAGGAGATGATCCTCCTTTTCACTGTGAATCCAAGAGCCTGTCTAATGAGCAGTGACAGATGAGAAACTGCTATTGAGTCTTAATGAGAAGAGGTACTTGTTTTACATTATCAGAAGTAAGAGATGACACATCTGGACCTCATGCTAGACTTTCTTCTTCACCATCCAAACAATGTATAACCTCTTTAGATCATGCATTGCCAACGCACACTTCAACATTAACTCTTTCAGAACATTTTCACGTCTTAAACACAAAATTATTTTAATCTCACTCTCCATCTCAATTCCCCTGGCTCTTTCTTGTCTGAACCTACTTCTCTCCTGGCCTATCTAAACACTCCACTCTATAAAATGCTCCTAACAAATAGTGCAGATATTTTGTATTTGTAGTTACAGAATAGTGGTGAGCATTATAGGTGTGCCAAAGAGCAGGATGGATGATCATGGGCTTCTCATCTCTTAGGTTCAGCAAGTGAGATGTTGTCAGATTGAGTGGTGAGCAAATCAATTCCAGATTTGAAGGCTCGGGCAATATATTTAAAGCCCAGCTGGACTCCACATCAGACACCGCAAGTCAGGAACTGTCCCTTAGCCTTAGTCTCACTTGAAACTTGACGGCCAAGGAACTTACACTTATATTGCAAAGAGATTGAGTAAATCTAATGTCACCTTCCTCTTAAAGCAGAGAGTGACTCAATATCCAAGATCACACCAAGTCTAGACAACAATTAATTAGCAGATTAGCACCCATTCTGATTTCCCAACCTCACAGTTGTCCTTGTGGCGAGTTTGCAAGTACTTCATCTAATGATAAAGCTGAGAAAAATGAGATAAGACTTATCAGTGCAATTATATTACTTCTTTCTTTTCAGCAAAGTTATTGAAATTATGGCACTGCACTCCTTGAACCCTCATTGGCACTCACTGTAGGTGACAGAGGGAACAGTAATGAATAGAAATGGTTTCATTACTGTATTTCAAGGGAAAAACCTGGAGCAATGTTTGTCATATTCAAGTGCAGCAGTGGAACTTATCTGATATATTCCATTGTTTGAAGTCTTATGACTTCCAATCAGTTTATTTGCACAAACTGCAGCCTTTTGATCACCGTAAGCCTATCCCTGCCAGGATTGAAACTGCACAAGAGATAGTAGGAACTGCAGATGCTGGAGAATCCGAGACAACAAGGTGC
>NW_025974509.1:0-8454 GCF_021869965.1 Rhincodon typus
CTGCTCCTATGATGCTGCTTGGCCTGCTGTGTTCATCCAGCTCTACACCTTGTTATCTCAGATTCTCCAGCATCTGCAGCTCCTACTAACTCTGAGGATCTGTTGTTTTACTGAGCTGTGTACTGAAAAATGCAGATAAGTACCCACATTCCAACACCGTGTCACCCAGTAATGCAGTGCTGGAGTTTCACTTGCCGAACCCTGTTATAGGTATTCCATGCACAATAGACCTCCATTAAACTACTACAAAACAACAGATGACACTGCTTACCAGAGCCTGCTTGGTAACCATCATCATAATCATCATAGCAATGCAAGATTGTTTTTGTTGGAAATTTTCAGTCTGATCTCATCCATAGCCCAAGAGAAAACAGCAGGTGACAGGTCCCTCAGGCCCCTACTCCCTGTAAACAGAGACTGCGGAAAACACAAGGCCGCTAATTACCTCCCAACTAACACAGGCTCACCCCCCTGCCCTGTCTATCTTCAGACTCCTGCAAATGTTCTAGGTATTCATCCAAGGATGGATGCGAGAATGTGCATTTACAAAGCCCAGGTTTCTCAGAGCATGGTCCATGTGCTGGAGAGTGGGATTGAGAATAGTTAGCTGGCTGTTTTAGACTGGCGCGCCAACTCCCAATACTAGCATTCCCGACCCATCATAGGCACAACCTATATACATATATATATATTATAATAACTAATAAAATAAAACATTAGCCTATCTCCGGGCTATTTATAAATTATTAGACAATATTCAATACCAATATTCGACGTGAACCTTCAACCCCATTCTCACTTCCACGTCCACCACGGCCTCACGCCTGCGCACTGAGCGGTCACATGACCTTCGCGGGAGGCGGGGCCAGGGGCGGACGCGGAAACCCTGCGCCGGGCAGTGGACCAATAGGAAAAGGGGGCGCGCGGGGCCAAATGTGGGGAAGGGCGGGCTCGGTTGCCGGGGCAACGGAGAAGACGAACAACAACTGACATTTATCGAGTGCCTGGAACGTCCTCAGGTGAGAGAAACTTCACTCAGGGAGGGAGGTTTCAGCAGGCTCTGAATGGAGAAGAAATAGGCACACAGAGAGAAGGGGGGGGGGCGGGTTTGTATAGAATTGTACAGCAGGCAGGCCATTCGGCCCATCCAGCCCATACTGGGGTTTATTCCTCCATTGAGCCTGCCCTCTCTTACCTCATCTCCATCGATCATTCTGAGGTGATTCTGAAAGATAGGATTTACATGCATTTGGAGAGGCAAGGACTGATGAGGGATAGTCAGCATGGCTTTGATTGATTGAATCATTTATTGTCACGTGTACTCAATGTAAAAGTGCAGTGATAAGTGTGTACCTTAGCCGTACATACATGGCACCATTCACATTAACTTACAATAAGATAAGGAAAAAAGATAAGAGAGTCCAACTTTCCTTTCCACTGCCGCATTCCCACTCAGGGATTTCCAGCCCTTGCCATGCCTCCACCAGAGTCCCACTCCCGGCTGCTTCACTGGCCCGATGTGTGGGAAATCATGTCTCACAAATCTGACTGAGTTTTTTTTAAGGAAGTTGCCAAAACGATCGAGGGCCGCAGAGCGGTAGACATTGTTTACTGGGACTTCAGTGAAGCCTTCGACAAGGTTCTGCATGGTAGCCTACTGTAATCAGTAAATTTAGATCACATGGGATTCAGGGTGAGCTTGCCAATTGGATACAAAATTAGCTTAATGGCCGGAAACAGAGGATGGTGGCCAAGGCTTGTTTTTCAGACTGGAGGCCTGTGACCAGCAGTGTTCCACAGGGATCAGTTTTGGGTCCACTTTTGTTTATCATTTATATAAACAATTTGGATGAGAATTTAGGAGACATGGTTAGTAAGTTTGCAGATGACACCAAAATTGGTGGTAGAGTGCGCTGTGAAAAGGGTTATCTAAGATTATAAAGAGATCCTGATCAATTAGGTCAATGGGCTGAAGAGTGGCAGATGGAGTTTAACATGGATAAATGTGAGGTGTTATATTTTGGTGAAACAAACAAGGATGGAGAGAAATCTGTTAAGTGTGTTCAGAAAGAATTTCTCATGCAGTATGTAGATGGCCCTACTAGAGAAGGGGCAAAACATGACCTCCTGTTGGGAAATAACGCAGGGCAAGTGACAGAAGTGTCCAGTGACCATAATTCCATTAGTTTTAAAATAGCTATGGAAAAGGATAGGTTTGGTCCACAAGTTAAAATTCTAAATTGGGGCAAGGCCAATTTTGATGGTCTTAAACAGGAACTTTCAAAAGTTGATTTGGGGAGGTTGTTTGAAGGCAAAGGGATATCTGGCAAGTGGAATGCTTTCAAAAGTAAGTTAATGAGGGTTCAGGGCCAGCATGTTCCTGTTAGAGTGAAGGGTAAGGCTGGCAGGAGTAGGGAACCCTGGATGACTAGAGTTATTGAGGCCCTAGTCAAGAAAAAGAAGGAGGCATATGACATGTATAGGCAGATGTGATCAAGAGTATAGAGGGTGTCAGAGTATACTTAAGAGAGAAATCAGGACAGATAAAAGAGGACAAGAGATAGCTTTGTCAAATAAGGGAAAGGAGAATCGAAAGAGATTTGTATCATTGACAGCCATAGGTAAAATGCCTGAAGATTGGAGGGTGGTGCCATTATTTAAGAAAGGCTGTTGGGAAATGCAAGGGAACTACAGACTGGTGAGCCTAATGTCTATGATGGATGAGTTGTTAGAGTGGATTCTGAGAGACAGGATCTACAGGCATTGGGACAAGCAAGGACTCATTTGGGATAGTCAGCATGGCTTTGTGTGTGGGAAATTGTGTCACACAAATTTGATTGAATTTTTTGAAGGGGTGACCGAGTAGGTAGATGAAGGCAGTGTAGTACATGTTGACAAATTACTGCATGGTAGGCTGTTGAGTAAGGTTAAATCTCATGGGATCCAGGAAGACCTAGCCAATTGGATACAAAATTGGCTTGACAGTAGGAGACAGAGGGTGGTGGTAGAGGGTTGTTTTTCAGACTGGAGGCCTGCGACCAGCAGTGTGCTGCAGGGATTGATGATGGATCCACTGTTGTTCAGCATTTATGTAAATGCTTTGGATGAGAATTTAGGAAATATGGTTAGCAAGTTTGTGGATGACACCAAGATTGGTGCTATAGTGTACAGTGAAAAAGGTTATCTAGGAATGCAGCAAGATCTTCATCAACTGGGCCAGTGGACTGAGGAATGGCAGATGGAATTTAATTTAGGTAAATGCAAGGTGTTGCATTTTGGTGGGTCAAACCAAGGCAGGACTTATACTGTCAACGGTCGGGCCCTGGGGAGTGTTATAGAACAAAGATATCTAGGGGTACAGATTCATAGCTCCTTGAAAGTGGAGTCACAGATAGACATGATGGTGAAGGAGGTTTTTGGCATGCTTGCTTTTATTGGTAGAGCATTGAGTATAGATCGGACGTCTTTTTGCAGCTGTACAAGATGTTGGTGAGGCCACATTTGGAGTACTGCATGCAGTTATGGTCACCTTACTACAAAAAGGATATTATTAAACTAGAAAGAGTGCAGAAAAGATTTACTAGAAAGCTACCTGGACTGGAAGGTTTGTGTTATAAGAAGAGGTTGGATAGGTTGGGACTTTTTTCCCTGGAGCATAGGAGACTGAGGGGTGACCTTACAGAGGTATATAAAATCATGCGAGGCATAGGTAAAGTAGATAGCCAACAGCTTTTCTCCATGGTAAGGGAGTCTAAAACTAGAGGGCATAGGTTTAAGATGAGCGGGGAAAGATACAAAAGGGTCCAGTGGGACAAATTTTTTCACACAGAGGGTGGTGAGTGGCTAAAACAGGCTACCAGAGGTAGTGGTGGAAGCAAGTACAATGTTGTCATTCAAGAAACATTTATACAGGTACATGGATGGGATAGGTATTGAGTGAAATGGACCAAACACAGGCAAATAGGATTAGCTAAATTATGAAAACTGGGTGGCATGGGCAAGTGGGGTGAAGAGCCTGCTTCCATGCTGTAGACCTCTACGACTCTATGACTCTAAGGGCAGGATTTATATAATTAATGATATGGCTCTGGGTAGTGCTGTAGAACAGAGAGACGTAGGGGTTCCGGTACATAATTCTTTGAAATTTGCGTCACATGTAGGCAGGGTGGTTAAGAAGGTGTTTACCACACTTGCCTTCACTGCTCAGATCTTTGGAACAAAGCCTGGTGTGTGGGATAGGGGGCTGGGACATGGGAGAATTTAGGCCCTAAAATTATTGAACTCGATATGTGTCTGGAGGGCTGCAGAGTCCCCAAGCAGAAAATGAGGTGTTGTTCTTTGAGCTTTGCTGGAATACTGCAGCAAGCCAGAGACAGAGATGTTGGCCAGGGAGCAGGGTGGTGCGTTAAAGTGGCAGGCAACAGGTAGTTCAGAGTCTTTTTTGCGGGCAGAACTTAGATGTTCTGTGAAGCGGTCACCCAGTCTATGCCTTGTTTCCCCAGTGTAGAGGAGATCACATTGTGAGCATTGAATGCAGTAGACTAGATTCTGGGAAGTGCAGGTGAAGTGTTGCTTCACATGGAAGATACGTTTGGGCCCTTGGATACTGGGGAGGCAGGAGGTAAATGGACAGGTGTTGCACCTTCGCTGGTTACAAGGGAAGGTGCTGTAGGGCTGTTGGGGAGGTGTTGGGGGTGAAGGAAGTGTGGACCAGGGTATCCTGGAGGGAACGGTCCCTGCGGAAGGTGGACAAGGGAGGGGAGGGGAATATGTGTCTGGTGGTGGCATCTTGCTGGAGGTGGCAGAAATGGCGTCTGATGATCTTCTGGATGTGGATGCTGGTGGGATGGTAGGTGAGGATAAGGGGAACCCTATCGCTGTTGCGGGAGGGAAGAGAAGGGGTGAGGACGGAAGTGCAGGAGATGGGTCGGACCCGGTTAAGGGTCCCGTTGACAACGGTGCTGGGGAATCCTTGCTTGAGGAAGAAGGTGGACATTCCGGATGCTCCCTTGTCGAAGTTGGCTTCATCTGAACATATAGGACGGAGGTGGAGGAGCTGAGAGAATGGGATGGAGTCTTTACAGGAAGTGGGGTGTGAGGATGTATAGTCCAGGTAGCTGTGGGAGTCATTGGGTTTGTAGTGGATATTAGTGGCCAGTCTATCCCCAGAAATGGCATCAGAAATGTTGAGGAAGGGAAGGGAGGAGTCGGAGATAGACCAGGTGAAAGTGAGGGCAGGTTGGAAATTGGAGGCGAAATTGATGAAGTTTTCCAATTCCGGATGAGAGAGGGAAGCAGCTCAGCCGATATCATCGATGTATCGGAGGATGAATTGTGGGTGGGGGCCTGAATAGGACTGGAAAAAGGAATGCTCCACGTACCCCACGAAGAGACAGACAAAACTGTAGCCCATGCGGGTACCCATGGCTACCCCTCTGACCTGAAGAAAATGAGAGGAGTTAAAAGAGAAGTTGTTGAGGGTGAGGACGAGCTCGACCAAGCAGAGGAGGGTGGGGGGGGTGGGGAGGGTGGGGATGGTTCTGGTCTTTGCTCCAGGAAGAAGCAGAGAGCCCTAAGACCCTCCTGGTGGGGCATGGATGTGTAAAAGGATTGCGCGTCCATGGTAAAGAGGAGGCGGTTGGAACCGGCAAACTGGAAGTTTTGAAACCAGTGTAAGGCGTCAGAGGAATCATGGATGTACGTGGGTAGGGATTGGACCAGGGGAGAGAAGACTGAGTCAAGGTAGGAAGAGATGAGTTCTGTGGGGCAGGAGCAGGCTGAAACAATGGGTCTGCCCGGACAGTCCTGTTTGTGGATTTCTGGGAGGAGGTAGAAGTGAGCTGTGCGGGGCTGTTATCAACTCTTTGTCTGTCCAACTGTTCTTCTCTCTCTTTAGGCTCTATCCTATTGTTTACTCTCTACCCCATCCCCTTCCCTTTTCTCTGCATATAAACTGACATTTTCCCAGCCACCATCAGTTTGAGGAAGGGTCACCAGACCCGAAACGTTACCTCTGTTTTTTTCCTTCACAGATGTTGCCAGACCTGCCGAGCCTTTCCCAGCAACTTTATTTTTGTTCCTGATTTACAGCATCCGCAGTTCTTTCGGTTTTTATTTACTAGAATGTAGCTGGGAATGGAAGGTTTGAGTTATAAAGATAGGCTGGATAGGCTGGATAGGCTGGAACTTTTTTCACTGGAGTGCAGGAGATTGAGAGGTGACCTTATAGGAGGTTTATAAAGTCACGAGGGGCATAGATAAAGTGAATAGCAAAGGTTTTTCCCTAGGGTGGGTGA
Organism: Rhincodon typus; assembly: GCF_021869965.1. NCBI lineage: Eukaryota > Metazoa > Chordata > Chondrichthyes > Orectolobiformes > Rhincodontidae > Rhincodon > Rhincodon typus. The sequence continues at coordinate 6,297 of NW_025974509.1, forward strand.
GTTCAAACACCACAGAAAGCATTCTGTCTGACACATCACAGCTTGGTATGGCAACTGCTCTGCCCAGGACTGTAAGAAATTATAGAGTTGTAAACACAGCCCAGTCCATCACGCAAGCCAACCTTCCATCCATTGACTCCATCTATACTTCCTGCTACCTCAGGAAGACAGCCAATATAATCCACCCCGACTATAATCTCTTCCAACCTCTTCCTTCAGGCAGAAGATACTAAAGCTTAAACATATGTACCAACAGATTCAAGAACAGCTTCTTTTCCGCTGTTATTAGACTTCTGAATGGACATCTCAAATTTTATATTTAATGCTGATCTCACTGTTTATGCACCTTCTCTCCGGCCGTAACATTGCATTCCTCGCTCTGTTCTATTACCCTAATGTACTTTGTATGGTATGATCTGCCTGTACTACACGCAATACAAAACTTTCACTGTACCTAAGTACATGTGACAATAATAAATTAAATCAAATATTTTTAAGACAAGAGGAGAAAAATTTAAAAAGGACATGAGGGGAAACTTTTACAGAGAGAGTGGTTGGTGTGTGGAGTGAACTGCCAGAGGAAATGGTGGATGCAGGTACAGATACAACATTTAAGTGACATTTGGATAAGTACATGAATAGGAAAGATTTGGAGGGATATGGGACAAACACAGGCATGTAGGACTAGTTTGGTTTGGGAACATGGTTGGCGTGGACGAGTTGGACCGAAGGGTCTTTTTCCATGCTGTGTGACTCTGTGACTGTATAACCCTCGATTCCTTTTCCTCACATGACCTTGTTTAGTTTTCCCTTAAAGCCATCAAACTCTCTGTAGCTGCTGCCTGTGGGAGTATGTCCCACATTCTCACCACTCTCTGGGTGAGAAAGTTACTCCTGAATTTTACACCAAGTTGTATTTCTTGGTGACAGTAGGAACTGCAGATGCTGGAGAATCCGAGACAACAAGGTGCAGGGCTGGATGAACACAGCAGGCCAAGCAGCATCATAGGAGCAGAGAGGCTGACGTTTCGGGCCGAGACCCTTCATCAGAAAAGGGGGAGGGGAAGGGGGTTTTGAAATAAATAGGGAGAGAGTGGGAGGCGGATAGAAGAGGGATAGAGGAGAGGATAGGTGGAGAGGAAACAAACAGGTCGAAGAGGCGGGGATGGAGCCAGTAAAGGTGAGTGTAGGTAGGGAGTTAGGAAGGGGATAGGTCAGTCCAGGGAGGACGGACAGGTCAAGGGGGCGGGATGAGGTTGGTCGGTAGGAGATGGAGGTGTGGCTTGAGGTGGGAGGAGGGGATAGGTGGGAGGAAGAACAGGTTAGGGAGGCAGGGACGAGCTGGACTGGTTTTGGGATGCGGTAGGGGGAGGGGAGATTTTGAAACTTGTGAAATCCACATTGATACCATTGGGCTGCAGGGTTCCCAAGCGGAATATGAGTTGCTGTTCCTGCAACCTTCGGGTGGCATCGTTGTGGCACTGCAGGAGGCCCAGGATGGACATGTCATCTGAGGAATGGGAGGGGGAGTTGAAATGGTTCGCGACTGGGAGGTGCAGTTGTTTGTTGCGAACCGAGCGTAGGTGTTCTGCAAAGCGGTCCCCGAGTCTCCGCTTGGTTTCCCCGATGTAGAGGAAGCCACACCGGGTACAGCGGATGCAGTATACCACATTGGCAGATGTGCAGGTGAACATCTGCTTGATGTGGAAAGTCTTCTTGGGGCCTGGGATGGGGGTGAGGGAGGAGGTATGGGGGCAGGTGTAGCACTTCCTGCGGTTGCAGGGAAAAGTGCCGGGTGTGGTGGAGCTGGAGGGGAGTGTGGAGCGGACAAGGGAGTCACGGAGAGAGTTGTCCCTCCGGAAAGCAGATAAGGGTGGGGAGGGAAAGATGTCTTTGGTGGTGGGGTCGGATTGCAGATGGCGGAAGTGTCGGAGGATGATGCGTTGGATCCGGAGGTTGGTGGGGTGGTACGTGAGGACGAGGGGGATTCTTTTTTGGTTCTTATTGCGTGGACGGGGTGTGAGGGATGAGGTGCGGGAGATGTGGGAGACACGGTTGAGGGCGTTCTCGACCACCGAGGAGGGGAAGTTACGGTCCTTGAAAAACGAGGACAACTGAGATGTACGGGAGTGGAATGCCTCATCCTGGGAGCAGATGC
>NW_025974510.1:0-8452 GCF_021869965.1 Rhincodon typus
CTAGACCCTTCATCAGAAATTTCTGAAGAAGGGTCTAGGCCCGAAACGTCAGCCTTCCTGCTCCTATGATGCTGCTTGGCCTTCTGTGTTCATCCAGCTCTACACCATTACATTTATCTTGGTTCAATCGAGGACAAAATGTTTTCTAGCCACTGGAGGTTACCTTAAATTCAAGTATGGCTGGCATGAATCCAATGCTTCATTCTCTCATATTGGAAAAGGTGTAACTACTCAATTTGCTTTGAATGTATCTTCATCCTTCTTGCTGAATTCTTCTTGAAGTTTGAAACATGTGCAAGGTCTCATGTCAGACCATCTTTAACTCATTGTCCATCTCTTCTGATCCTCATCTATTACAGTAGGTTCTTGGTGATTCCATGTTCACATAAGGTCAGTGAAATATTCGCATCATGGACTGTCCTTTGGACAAATACAGTATCTCGAGAATTGTGATGACTTAAATGTCTCTTTGATTAGAAACACAGTGTAGCCAAACTTTCCAGATGTGTGAGGTAGATATGTTTTGTGTGTGGGCAAGAAGCCTCTGTGTTTGCTTTGCAGATAACATCAAGGTGGTATTTTTGAAGATGCAACATGCTTGATGCATTATACACACACGCTTTTACAATGATTTTAAACTGTTTAATTTCCAAATTATTCAGATTAATTTCCAAAGATCTTCTGTTTGAATTTCTGTAAAGTAAAAGCAATGGCTCAGGATCTCTCTGCAGGTCTGGGAGGAATTTGCCTGTTTTAGATGGAGCGGAGGCATTGTATGCTTCATCTCTTGTTCACTTTTCCAGGTTTGTGACGTACACAGCCATAATGACCAGTGGCTTAGCAACAGATGCCAATGCTGAACAGCAAATGCACAAAGCTTCTGCCACAAGTGTTGTGGGTGGCAATCTGTCAATGTCTGGCCCCCTCAACTATCAATAAAGGCTTGTTAACACACCATCTAAAGTAGATTTGTCTATCAGCTCTCCAAGATGGAAGGACACTACATCCCCACTTTTGCAACTTACTACGTGTCCTTCTTGATGTTTGAGAGTTACCTTTGACCGCAGGAACAGTGCAAAATCAACTTACTTCATCCACAGATCACACAGTATAGCATCAAAGCTTAATGAATTTGGCATATTTGATGCAGATAGCTATTTTTAATAATACTGACTTGAAAAATCTGTTTTCTGGCATCATGCATTGGAAGTTATATATAACATTCTTGTTATGCCTTAGCCACATATGTGCATGCATGCCTGCCTGTACATTCCAACATTTTAAATTACAATGGCAAATACAGTAAGTTTTGTTATAACACAGAATTCATAGTCAAGAACTGGAAATAATTTTTTTTAAAAATTTGATTGACATTTAAAAATGTGAATTAGGTACAAAACTTTTAGCTATTGCTGTCTGACAGATATTAACCACATCCACAAACCAGTGAGGAGGAAAGGTCCAAATTCTGAGAGAAAAATGTTCTCCTCAACCCTGCCATAAGGGGGTGACACTTAATTTTTAAACGGTACGCTGAAGTTATGGACTGATTCGCAAAAGGAAACAAACACTTAGCAGGAAATTGAAACAAATTATTGGAAAAACTCAGCAGGGCTGATAGCATCTGTGAAGTGACAGCAGAGTTAATGTTTGGGTTCATTGACTCTTCTTTTGTTTCTGATTTCCAGCATCCACAGTTCTTCCACTTTTTAAAAAAAATCTTAGCAGTAAATACTCAGTGAAGTCATAAAAGTGAGATTTATAATCTACCTTCCATAATAATCGGTGAGAATATATCACTTCATATCCTCATACATATTTCACACAGTCTGATCTCCCATAGGTGGAATGGATAAACTTGCATTTGTCATAAAGCAGAGGTTGACCCCCGCCCCCCCAAAATTAGTACAGAAACACCCAGAAAGGCTCACCTCAATCTGTTAAAAGTAGCGTGAACCGTAGTATAACCTGCCTCTCACCACCCACCATACCCCAAATCTGTTATAAAGGAGCGGTTAAATGAAATGAAATCCTTTCACTCACTCTATAATCAACAAGTAACAATTTATTTATCTAACTATAATGGTGAACAAATTAACAGAACTACTAAACAAACCAAACATTTCCTCCTTAACCACTAGCTATTCCCGAATAAGACAAAACTCTAATGGTCTGCTGTTCCAATTAATACAAGTTCCATTTACATAAACCAAAATCTCTTGAAATTACAGCCAGGATATGTCTTCTGGAATGCTCCGTGCCCTCTCCGCTGATCCTTGGTCTGGAATACCTTTCTCCATCAACTTCTTGTGTCAGGAACGTTTCTCTGTTGACTTCTTGGATAAGGGATATTAGTTAAGAATGCAGTTATACCTTTAGTTAGATAATAGCTATTCTGAGATCATAGAGAATTCTGAGACCCAGTGATTTTTCTCTTTAGAGCTGATGGGTTATTAACTCTATTAAATGGCAGTTGCTCTCACACTGATTTTCAAGTATTCTCTTCTTTTATACCCTTGATGAATTATTAATTTCTTACGATAGGATTGGTCCCAGATTATCAAAACCATCAGATTTAAATTTAATTGGTTTTTAGTCTCAAGTGCCCAATTTAAATTAATTGGCTAATTTTCAAACTGGTTGCCTTAATAACAAACCAAACTACTGCCTGGGTTGCTAACCACACAATCCCGATACAAATGTTTCAATTTCTGTGTGCACCTGCTGCTTCTTGCAGACATATTTTTTTAGAAAAAGCGCATCATCTTTTAAAGGAACCACACACTCTTCCTCCAGTCATTTTACAAACATCAAATTCTAACATCCTGCCTTCCAATCCACAAATATTTTACCCAACTTTGCAGCATATTTCAAAGTTAAAATTAACAGAGGTCCAAAGTAATCAATGTCCCAATTCTAATATTTAGTTCATTTCATCTTTCATCTTTTATTTACATGAAGTTTCATTTCAATAATTCAAAGATATATTCAAAATATAAATTATGGATGAATCAAAAATCAGGAGTTCTTGTTACCCTGAGCAGTGCTTTTCAACACCTCCAGTTCCGTTTATATCTCCATTTCTTAACATCATCAATTCAACTTAAAGAGATTCTGAAATAAATGATTGAGGGCAAACTGGATCAGAGAGCAAATATTCCCAAATACGGCCTTATTATTTATAAATCAGATAACAGGAGTATAAATTGACAATGTCTCATTCACACAGACTATTGAAATAAAATTGAATAAGTTGGCTCCATTCTTAAAATTCAAAGCATTTGGTCATTTAGGACTCATGAGGAGAGTTTACTTCACTCCGTGCGCTCAGAATCTTTGAAAGTCTTTACCCCAAAAGGCTAAAGGCCAAAGGCTATCCAGTCCTTAAATATGTTCAAAACAGAGATTAGCAGATTCGAAACTGAAGTGTTGGCTTATGGAGATGGTGTTGAAATAGGAGGTCAGCCAGAATTTTATCGACTGGGCCATATGACATACTCTGGCTCTTATTTTCTGTGCTGTATATTCTGCAATATTTTATTGTATTTCTTCACAGTATTATTTTACCAACCTAAATTTGTCATTTCTAAAATTGGATTTGAAACACTGAATAAACCTTGGTCAAAAGATCAATATACATGAAACTATACATCAGGAGGCTGCGAGTTATTGGGCACATTCGCTGTACCTAAAAGGTATGACCCAGAATATTTATTTGCATAGATCACAACCACTATTATTGCAACAATAATCAGCAGGGCTAACCCTACAAGGACTCCCAGTACAATGGCAGCCACTTTGAATCCAGGGTTTTCTGGTTGGAACTGCACTGTCTGAGACAGTGTTGGGGCCATAGTTGACACTTGCACGGTAGCTGGAACAGAAAAAGAAGAGAAATTAATTTAAAACCTGCAATGATTTAGCAACACTTGAGAATATATGAGTTGAGGAGCATATGACACATCCTAGGCCAGCAGAATTTTCTTTAAATGCGCATATCAGGCTCCAATGAGTTAGATCATCTGATCTCCTATTTTAACCTAAGACTTGAACAAGGAAGCCATGTTGATCTCCCTGCCCAGCTAAACCTGCCAGGAGCAGGTTCTAGAGCCCGAAGTGTCCCGTAAAGATAAGGTTAATTGTTGTGGGCCTGGAAATGAAGGTCACACTCAACCCAAACCCGGATAGTGAGGGACAGTCTTCCCCAGAGGCTTTATAAATAGAGACACAGGATACAAAAGCACAGAAGTGATACTGCATCTCTACAGAGCATTAGTCAGCCCACATATTGAGTATTGTGTACAGGTCTGGATACCTCAATGAAGGAAGGATGTTAAAGCCCTGGAGACCATTCAAAGGAGATTTAGCAGAATTATACCAGGAATAAAGTATTTTAGACACAAGAAAAGAATAGTGAGATTGGCCTTATTCTCCTTAGCAGAGAGAAGATTGAGATGTTCAAAAGTATTAATAACTTTGACAGGATAAAGAAAGACTTACTGTTTCTACCATTTGGTATGTCAATAACCAGGGGCAACAATTTCAAGATTGTCAGCAAGCAAGCTAGGAGTGAGATGAGCAGAAACTTCTTTAGTCAGAGAGTTACTAAGAACTGCAGATGCTGGAGTCAGAGATAACACAGTGTGGAGCTGGAGGTCCGCAACAGGAAAGCTGATGTTTCGGGTTGGGATCCTTCTTCAGAAATGGTAGGGGTGGGGTGGGGGAAGGGAGCTGGGAAATAAATGGAGAGAGGAGGGGTGGGGCTTGGGGAAAGTAGGTGGGATGGTGATAAGTGAGTGCAGGGAGGCAGTGGTGGGGATTGGTCAGGGAGGTGGGAGGAGTGGATAGGTGGGAGAGAAGATGGGCAGGTTGTGTCTGGTCAAGGAGGCGGGAATGAGAAGGAGGGTTGGTCATGGGATGAGGCCAGGGGTGGGGAGATTTTAAAACTGATAAAATCCACATTTAGGCCATCGGGCTGTAGGGTCCCAAGGTGGAATATGAGGTGCTCTTCCTCTGGTTTCCGGGTGGCGTCATTGTGACACTGGAGGAGGCCTAGGATGGACATGTCACCCAGGGAGCGGGAGCGGGAGCGGGAGCGGGAGCGGGAGCGGGAGCGGGAGCGGGAGCGGTTAGCGACCAGAAGGTGTTGTTGTTTGTTGCAAACAGAAAGCAGGTGCTCTACAAAGTGGTCTCTGAGCCTCCGCTTGGTCCCCCCAATGTAGAGGAGGCCACATCGGGAGCAGCGGATGCAATAGACCACATTGACGGATGTGCAGGTGAACCCCTGTCTGATGTGGAAGGTTTGTTTTGTGCCTTGGATGAAGGTGAGGGGGGAGGTGTAGGGGCAGTTGTAGCACTTCCTGCGGTTGCAGAGAAAGGTGCCGGGGGTGGTAGGGCTACTGTGGAGTGGATGAGGGAGTCGCAGAGAGAGCTGTCCCTACAGAAGGCAGATAAGGGTGGGGAGGGAAATATATCCTTGGTTGTGGCATCAGGTCGTAGGTGGCAGAAGTAGCGGAGAATGATACGTTGAATATGGAGGTTGGTGTGATGATATGTGAGGACAAAGGGAATTCTTTCTTTGTTTTTGTTGGGGGGAGGGGATGTGAAGGCAGAAGTGGAGGAAACACAAGACATGCGGTTGACAGCATTTTCGATCACGGGAGGGGGCAAGTTGCGGTCCTTGAAACAGGAGGACATCTGGGATGTTCTGGAGTGGAACGCCCCATCTTGTTGTCGGGATTTAGAATAAGCTGCCTGGAATATTGGTGGAGGCGGATTCCTTATGAGGTTCCAAAAGAGAGCTGCATATATATTTGAAAGTGATGAAGTTAGAGATCAATGGAGATTAGGCTGGAGAAGTGGACTGGCTGGGTTGCTCTTTTGGGAGCCAGTACAGACATGATGGGTTGAATGGCCTCCTATATACTGTAAAATTCTGCAATTCTATAGTGGTTGCCTCCTGCCACCCCTTTACTTCCAGCCAGCAACCAGCCACTGATTTCCACTAGAGTTAAATAAGACTCAGAGCAGGAGCATTAAAATGAGACTTGGAGTTCAAATTTCTCCAAGTATTACCAATCAGGCTTCTTGCTCGCCCAGTCTCCTCCCACAGATAGTCCAAACCTCCACTGCTGAGAGAATGTTTTGCCAGCAAGATGATGGAGAGAGGCAGAAGTCCATATGGGAGAGAAAATAATAACTCGGAAAGGTTATTTGAACTCAGGGCTCTCATACTTTGGCTATAATTCAGATCTTAACCTTTAGTGGAGGGAGTCACAAATTGATGGAAAAGATTCAATTTCTCTTGAAAGGTGCACAAGATCTACATGACTAACATGATCTGAAGTAATTTAAACACTCCACGTTCAAAGCTTTAAAAAGGGTTGCAGCTATCAATGAGGGTTAAACATAACCTCTGGAAGACTGCTTTAATTGATAGGTTAAATTAGGGACAATGAAAAGAGTACATGACTGTGCAGTTTTCTTAGTCCTCTTTGTTTACATTGCCCCAAGGCTAGCATGTGATGTTATGAATTCTTGGCTGAGTTTCAAAAGCTACAATTATCTCAGCAGGGGGGTTCTGAGTTCAGAGTTTGATTTACATTTTAAAGTATTAAATAAATCCTTTATTTTTAATATTGCTCAAAAGAATAAGTTTTGAGGGATTGTGTATAAAAGAATTTATGTTAAGTCTTGTGGAAAAACTAGAGTAATTTCTTTAAAGAAAGTCATGTCATTAAATATTCAATATGGACATCAGGGATTTTTGACAAGTCCTTACAAAAATCACATGAATTGTGAGATCCTGGAGGATCTGTTTTGAACAGTGATTGGTTTACGAAGTCTTTGATTTACCTAGCTGGTGTCAGAGAACATCAGACACTGGCATGTTCCATGCTTTACTTTTCCACCTTTAGAAATAACTCACTTGGACAATGTTTGCTGCTTTACACGCAGAAGGCCAGTCTATGTCAATATTTTTTCCTCTATTTTCCTGAAGAGTGTCTGTGTTTGTGTGTGCACCTTGGAGATTATCCAAACGGATAAGTATTTATACTTAGCATTACTGACAGCATATGTTAACCAATTATGCATTTATTGAAAAGCTTTATGTTGTTAAGAGGCTGCCTGTAGACAACTGGCTTATCAATTGTTTTGTTTAAACCCTGATATACGTAACATATTTAGTTGATCACCTTAGTAACTAACAAGACTATTTTTATTTTATGCTGTTATTTTATGTGGTACTGAGCAACAATGCAACCTTTCAGCTCGATCCTAACAAAAGAGCCATTAAAGTATTCCCTGTCTTTAATGTGTGGTCTGAATAAAAGCTTATTTTCAGAAGAGATTAACCACTTAAGATTTAAAAGTTTTGATATTGGATCCATGAATGGGATTTTTTTTTCACTTTCAGGTGTATAAGAATGAAAACTCTTCACATTCTTAAGAATTAATGTTTTTCATCTCCACATGGTCTCAGAGGTCTGCAAGGGGTGGATAGTGGGTGAGTGGCTAGATAGATGGCATGGAGAATGAGGGTGGGGCGTGGGGGGCATGAGTTCACATTCTGTCCTGATGGATAGCACAAGCAGATGTGTGGAGTGTATGAGGCCAAGTGTTAATGTTGAGTTTGCATGAAGAGTGAGGGCCTGAGTGCTTGAGAACTTGTAAAGCAACTAAGACAAAATCCCAGGGGACAGAGGTGGCCAGTTTAATCAACTTATCCTCAACCCATGGTCACTTACAATGTGCTCTTGAGTTTGGCAAACCTGCATCTATCCATGTCCACAAATCTACTTGCACCCACTACACACACTCTGAGAGAGAAAGTTGCACACTTTTGGCTGCGGTTTACTGGGATGAGTCCAACAGCCTGCCTCAATTGACAAAATCCGTTGGCTTCACTCCATTGCAATTTTAAATCTGCAGTCAAAGGACTTATTCTCCTTACCCCTTCAAACTATTCCTGAGGAAGCTTGTGCAGGAACAGCAACTCATATTCCACTTGGGGGAACCCTGCAGCCCAATGGTATCAATGTGGACTTCACAAGCTTCAAAATCTCCCCTCCCCCTACCACATCCCAAAACCAGCCCTGCTCGTCCCCGCCTCCCTAACCTGTTCTTCCTCCCACCTATCCCCTCCTCCCACCTCAAGCCCCACCCCCATCTCCTACCTACTAAACTCATCCCGCCCCCTTGACCTGTCCGTCCTCCCTGGACTGACCTATCTCCTCCCTACCTCCCCACCTACACTCACCTTTACTGGCTCCATCCCCGCCTCTTTGACCTGTCTGTCTCCTCTCCATCTATCTGCTCCTTTATCCACCTTCCATCCGCCTCCCCCTCTCTCTATTTATTTCAGAATCCCCTTCCCGTCCCCCATTTCTGAAGAAGGGTCCAGACCCGAAACGTCAGCCTTCCTGCTCCTCTGATGCTGCTTGGCCTGCTG
>NW_025974511.1:0-804 GCF_021869965.1 Rhincodon typus
AGAGGGATCCTCCAAATGTACTTTGTTCCCTCACCTTTATTTACCTTTAGCTGCCCACAGGTAAAGTCCGAACCGATAGACCTGGTGTTACAAACCTGAATTAAATTTTCCATGATCTGAAATGTAAAGTTTAAAGAGCAGTTAGGGTTTGCCCGAATGAATGAAACACGGAAGGAATTAATTGTTCTTTCAGCCGCGTGTTCAGAGGCTGTTTAGAGATTGCAATAAACTTGACAGAAAGGATCGATTTACTGGGAACTGCAGTAAAACCCCGTGGGGCAGGAAGCGGCTACACTGCGATTGGTTCCTCACCAATTGCTGGCTATAAAGCGGGCTGGTGCTCAGGGCCCTGCACAGATTCAGGGAGCGCGATGGGATTTTGGTGGGTTTGCTGGTTGTGCCTGTCGGCTGCTCTGCCCCTCCTGGCCTCTGCTGTGTGTGACCCGGAGCCGGCCTGGAGGCTGCCGTGTGGCCCGCCCGCTATCAGCGGCACTGACTGTATCAAGCAGGGCTGCTGCTTTGAGTCACCGAGCCTCAGTGGGCAGCCCTGTTTCTACAACCTGAGAGAGAGCCCGGGTAAGCATCCCCGTCCCGGATCCCACAGCGAGCAAATGAGCCTGACACTGAAGCAATCAGCCGGGACTTTGTTCCTGTTTCCTTGTGCAATGGTGAAGGACTGTTTGTGAGGAGTCAGTGGGAGGGAGACAAACTAACCTGTGCCTGAGAAAATAACCCAGCAATGTGACGCTGTCTCTTTAGTAGTGTAGGGGATGATCCCGAGTGAAGTGGCTGGTTTGATGATGG
>NW_025974511.1:1245-8451 GCF_021869965.1 Rhincodon typus
GCTTCTTAAACACGAGAAAGCCGTGGGCCGGGAGCTCATTGCTGGCTATAAAGCGGGCTGGTGCTCAGGGCCCTGTACAGATTCAGGGAGCGCGATGGGACGTTGGTTGTGCCTTGGGGCTGCTCTGCCCCTCCTGGCCTCTGCTCCTTGTGACCCGGAGCCGGCCTGGAGGCTGCCGTGTGGCCCGCCCGCTATCAACAGCACTGACTGTATCAAGCAGGGCTGCTGCTTTGAGTCACCGAGACTCAGTGGGCAGCCCTGTTTCTACAACCTGAGAGAGAGCCCGGGTAAGCAGCCCCCTCCCGCATCCCGCAGCGAGGATGTGTGTATGTGTGTGAGTATATATGTATATCTGGCACACATCCATCTGTTTCCGGTAAATGAGATAATAACCCAGGGATGTTGTCCTCCAATGTCCTTGTGGTGTAATAGTGACTGGTGCGAAGTATCGATGCTTACGCCTTTTCTTGGGTGCGATTGTATTGTCATGTAAAACTTCGTGATTTCAGTTCAGTACTAATGTTCTATTAACTGCGGTGTTGTCTTGATTGCCACTTTGAGCACCTCCTTTTCCCCGCCCCAACCCCACCATGTTTCTGGTGGGGCTGGGGGAGACTGGAAGTATCTTTTACTTCGACTGATTTTGACTTTTCAGAACAAATATCTCCAGGGTTGATCTTTTTCTGTAGCTGTAACAGTGTTCTGTGTTTTATTCCTTTACCCTGATGTATTTGTGTAAGGCAAGGTTTGCCTGGATAGCATGTAAGCAATTACTTACTGTTGTGCAGTACTTGACAACCATCAAAAACAAATTTGGAACTGGTATCCTGGGCTCCTGTTCTGAAAGTGGCTCAGTGGTTAGCACTGCTGCCTCTCAGCACCAGGGACCTGGGTTTGATTTCAGCCTTGGACAACTGTCTGTGTGGAGTTTACACATTCTCCCTGTGTTTGTGTAGGTTTCTTCTGGGTGCTCTGGTTTCCTCCCACAGTCCAAAGATGTGCAGGTCGGTGGATTGGCCACCTAAATTGTCTGTAGTACTCAGGGCTGTGTACACCAGGTGTGCTAATGGGGGATGGGTCTGGGTGGGATGCTGTGGACTTGTTGGGCTGCAGGGTCTGTTTCCACACTGTAGGGATTCTATGATGATGACCTTGATAAATGCTACAAAACCCCTAATGCTAAAAGGAACCTTGACCAGTTAGTTGGTTCTTGTAATGAAGAAACAGTTTAAGACTGGTTACTCACCACTATTGTGCAATGGGACAGTATAAACACTCCAGTAAAAAGCATCCTCTTCGAGCTTGTCCTATGAGTTGTCCTTTTTTTCTTTATGGAGGAACTAACTTGGCCTCTGAAGGCTGCCTGCTTATTTCTTGTTCACGTTAAGGGTGTTTTGTCTTGTTAGCCAGGAATCTGTGATTTTCAGAGGCAACCCACTGACATTCCCAAGTCAATGAGACTCATGGTTCAAGGTAATCATAGACTTTCTCTTGTTCCGTTGCTTTAATGGCTGGGTGTATTATCCAAACTAAGATGGCTTTTTTTTTGAGGTGATGTAATCTCCCCTGTCTGATGTCATCTGGTCACTATTTTGACCACTCCCTTTTGAGGAATGTAAAATTAAACTAATTTTAATCCTAACATGTAGTTGTGACTCTCTGGAAAGAGTTAACAAGGCACCTGCCTCATTACTAATGAGCCTACTCTGACCTTATTCCCAACAGTTGCCCAACCCAGATTTTCTTCATCACCTGAAGGCTACTGGGGACAAGCAATAAATGCTGGTCAGCCAGTCATGTCCATGTCCCATGGGTGAACAACTGACTCTAAGAATGGAGTGGGTTGGCAAAATACTAAACGCAGATGCTAGAAACATGCAATTGGAACAAACTATGGGGAAAAACTACTCCTCCCTTTGGAGAGGGATAATACTTGATCCCTGATCAGTCAAGGGAACAGTCTGAACTCCTATGGTGGTCTATTGACTTAAATAAAACTTCTTCTATCCACTATACATGGGATGCTGTGCCCAGTCAAATGTTTACTGGGCACCATGTTTACCCAGATTTTGGTCAAACTGCATGGAAATAGACCCTCTGGTTCTACCCTGCTGTCCAGACATCCCAATCTGATCTAGTCCCATTTGGCCTGTATCTCTCAACCCTTCCTATTCCTATACCCAGCCAGATGCCTTTCTTAAATGTAATTGTACCAGCCTCCTCCACTTTCTGTCTGGCAGCTCACTCCATACACACACCATCCTATGTGGAAAGATAACTCTCCAATCCTTCGCTCATTTCCCCTCTCTCACCTTAAACTTAGTCCCATTTTAGTTTTGGACTCTCCAACCGAGGAAAAAGACATTGGCTAGTCACCTTGTCCATGATTTTGTCAACCTGTAAGGTCACCTGGTCTATGATGCTTGGGGGAAATAGCCCCAGCCTTTCCCTATAGCTCAATCTCTCCAGCCCTGGCAAAACTGTTGTGAATCCTTTCTGCACTTTCAATATTAACATGCTTTCAAATGAAGGGTGACCAGAATTGTATGCAGTGTTCCAGAAGTGGTCTCTATGTCCTGTACTCCTTGGTCTGAAGGCAAGCATGCCAAGCACCGCCTTGACCCAGTCTACATGGGATTCCACTTTCAAGGAACTATGCACCTGCACCCCTTGGGTTTCTGTTTGGCAACACTTGAGGGCACTACCGTGGAGTGTAGGAGTCCTGTCCTGAAATGCCTTGCCAAAATGCAACACCTCATTGATCTGAATTAAACTCCATCTGCCACTCCTCAGCCCATTGGCCCATCTGAAATCCCGTTGGACTGAATACTGTTACTGTCCAGTGCACCTAATTTTTGTCTCATCTGCAAACTTGGTAACAATACCTCCTGTAATCATATCCATAAATTAGAAAGCAGTGGAACAGGCACTGATCCTTGCGGCACACCACTGGTCACAGAACTTCAGTCTGAGAAATAAATCTCCACCGTGTCCCCCTCTCTACTACTTTCGGGCCAAATGTCAATCCAATTGACTAGTTAGTCACCAGACACCATGTGGAACTTTGTCTAATGCTTCACTGAATTCCATATAGACAATATCCATTGGTCTGCCTGCATCAGTCTTTATCACCTCTTCAAAAAGCTGTCATGTTAGACATGACTTCCAAGCACAAAGCCATGATTACTATCCCTAATCAATCCTTGCTTTTCCAAATACATATAAATCCTGTCCCTCAGAATCCCCTCTGTTGCTGTAGTCTCTGGCACAGTCAAGATTCCCTTTTGGGGAAGCGAGGGGACGGCTATGACCCTGCCAATTCTGTTCAGTCTATTTCCTGTCAATCCTGGTTTCACACCACACTTCACTTTGTGGAACCCTCTGGACACTGACCATCAACATTTGAATCAGTTTCCAATGTGAATTCAGAAGGGAATTCATTCTCAAACCCTTGCATTGTATTTCATTGCAGTGTGTACAGCAGATGGCCAGTTCATTCTCGCAATCGCCAGGAACCTGACCCATCCTGCCCTCAACCTGTATCTCGATGTGAAAGATGGACAAGAAGCTGAGTGCAGGCCTAAGGTCATCACAGAAACTTGTAGCCTTCTGCTTCCCAATTGCCTCTTGTGGCTTGACCCAGTGGGTGAGTACTGGAGGGTCTGGCATTCTGTCCCTTTTGAATGGGCCAGCTCCCTATTAAACAGTGCCCTCCATTGCAGGAGGAGACTGGAAGCTTTGCATATGAAACAGACATCTTGGGGAAGAGGATGATTGAGACGGGGCCACAGGGCTCAATAAACAGGGACAGCACCCTCGGGTGAGAGGGCAGAGGGGTTTGTTGGTATGTAGAGGGAAGGGTTACTGACAGAAACTCCACCACCTATTTGTGTCTCTCAACAGCTTGCACATCCGGTGCAAGTACAAGGGGGAGCATGAGGCTGGCTTACAAATCAATGTCTCAGTTTACACACTCCCTCCACCCCCAGCTGCTTCTGAAGATGGGATTCTGAGGCAGGAACTGTGAATAGCAAAAGGTAGTGCTGCCCTGGTAATAGAGCACTGGAATGTATTCCTTCAGGGAGTGACTGGCTTGTTCTCCTTGTTTCTGTTAGATGGCAACTACAGGCTGTGGTACAAGGACAGTGACTACCCCATTGAGAGAATCCTTCGGGAGTCGGTGTTTGTTGATGTTCGTGTGAAGGATCGCACTGACCCAGTGATTGTCCTGAGATTGCGTGACTGCTGGGCAACTCCTGTGCCAGCCCCTGACCATGAGGTGCAGTGGAGTCTCCTGGTGGATGGGTAAGGTCTCTGAATGGAAAGGCTAATGGCTTTGTCTTATCACAAAAACCATTGTCTTCAAGCTGCTCCTGCCAAGGCCAAGGTCACAGATGTTTCTACATCCTCTGGTCTGAAAAGCAAGTGATCGCGCTCTAGTCATAATCTAACCTCAAATCAGCCCACCTAATTGTCACTGAACTGCAATTTTATTAGCGTTGCGCTGGGTCACATTTTCCAAGCCAGGAATGCACAGTGTCGATCTCCTGGAATATCTACATGCACATAGAAGAACACAGCTCAATATCCTGAATAACAAAAGCAAAGTACCATACAGTGGAGACAGTCAGTTCAGCCTCTGTAACCTGGGATCCTGTCCAGGTCACCGGTAATTTTAATTCACTTGTTTGGCCACCCACACCCCTGGAAGAGATGCAACTTGGACCAAGACTTCTGGCCAAAAGGTAAGGACACTACCACTACTGTAAGAAACCCTATACATGCTGTTATAGCTCACCAAGCCTGCACTCTAGAATGGAATCATGACTAGTTGAATTTGCCTAATTGTTTAAATTGGGATCATTTGGAGTACTATTCAGTTCACATTTCTTCATCTGAAGAGCGCATCAATGCAGGAGGTGTTCCAACGCAATGTTCTGTTGGATAGTTTGTAACTTGCTTGAATAGCTCTTAGTTAGAACTGACTTCAATGTCCCAGTTCACACCTGTGAGCAACTAGGTTAGACCAAGGAGAACAAGAACAAATCTCGTTCTTTCAGAAACTCCCCTCTGGTCTTGGAGGCTGCTGCCGTAAATGGCCAAGATGTCATTGCAGTAGATCAATATCTCTCCTATTGCCACTGACTGAACCTTTGTGTTTCAGGTGCCCCTATGAGGGTGATGACTACCTGACTGTCCTACACCCAGTAGATGCCTCTTCTGGCCTGCAGTTCCCAACCCGTCACAAGCAGTTTGAAGTGAAGACCTTTGTTTTCTTGGATGGTGTGTCTGAGCAGCCCCTCTCCGAACAGGTGACCAAGCTGATGAAATCCTCTTGCTCGCTCTCTGTACTACAACCTGGACTTGGCTACAAGAAGCTCCCCTAAAATCTCTGCTTCTTTCCAGGTGGACTTGCATTGCAGTGCTGAGGTTTGCTCTCCCTCTGGTCAGGATGACTGTGCACCCAGATGTGGTCCAAGTGAGTTCCTCCTGTGGAAGGCCAGCAGTGTTTTAAATGGCCTTACTGAGAAAGTAATGAGCCATGTGCATGAAGGAGAACTGGCAGATGGCCTGTTGCCTAAAGGCATGTGAAGGTGCCACAGTAAATGTGATGGAAGAACTTTGCAGTGCAGGCATGTAATTTGAAGAAAGGGACCTTCCAGTTGTAATAGAAGACATGCATGAATGGGTCACCGAAGCTGGCAAGTGAATGTTGGAATTCAATTCACAAAATCTCTGGGTCCTTCATAAAACTAAATGTCTAATTGATAAATTAGATTGCAGACATGGGTACAATTTGGTAAGAATTGATGGGTAGTAATGCCACTAGACTAGCAACCCAGAACCTCAGGCTAATTTTCAGGGGAATCATCTGATTGAAATTTTGCCACAGCAAGTCATGAAATGGTGACCATGTAACTGCTGTCAACACTTTTATAGAAATCTTTCCTTTTTCAGGAAGGGTGCCTCCTGTTTTTGCCTGGCTTAACCTACGCTTGTCTCCAGACCCACAGCAATGTGCTGACTCTCAATTGCATCCTGCACCACCCCCCCCCCTCCCCAGCCCCCTCCATTAGAGGTGTAATGTTCAGTGGGCAAGAATTCAGAGACCTGCAAAATGATGTCTATTTAGTAGGAAGAACAGTATTCTCTGGGGGAATAACAGCAGTGAGATGCTCTCCATTAAATGTTTGCAGGTGCGGCAACCAGTTGGGAAAGAATGTACCATAGGTGGTTTCTCAACAGTTCTTGGAAGCACCAGACACTACATCTGCTCCCAGGTCGTCTAGGTCACCACCTTTTCCATGCCTATAAATGAAACAGAAGCCTTGTATTTCATCCTAGGATGATAGGTTGCCTTGAACAGTTGAGTCTCTTGAAAAGATCAAATGGGATGATTGTAGTGTTGTGGGTAGGGTGGAGGTAGATGCAAGAACTGCAGCAGTTCCTGGAGGCAGTTCCCTACTTTAGGAAGCTAGGGATGGGCCGTAAATGTCAGCCAAGCCAGCAATGCCCATGTCTTCCGTGGATCTCCACTTCACTCCAATCTGTCAAATGGTAGGATAGGTTAAGGGCCTGAATGTCCTCCTGTTCGCACTCCCTCTGAATTGGGAAGCCATCTATTCCAGATCTGGATTTGGACTAACTTGTTTGCTTAAGCAATTTCTGCTGGCCTGTGTCTGGAGGCTTGATCCCCTCTATACGGATAGTGAGAGGGGTCTTTATGTAAATGTGAACTTTAGGTCCACCTCTTAAAGCATTGACTTGTGCACCCTCAATGCCCAAAACTAAAGCCTGGATTTAGTGGTCACAAATTGAAATACATGCCACTGATCTGAAGAACCTTTATTGGAGTTGTAACAGTCTAGGGCAAGAACATTACAAACTGTATCAGCAGGAACATAAGCTTGAATGTGTTTCCAGCTGGAATTGTAATGAAGCTTAATATGAGCCAGGCACTTGCCATTCCCCAAACATAACAATTGATGTTACATGTGATAAGTGAAGTGTACGTGGTCGTTGTTGCTCTGACAAGTGCAACAACATTGTTGCAGAAGGTGTTTTTTCTCCAACTTCACTGATTTGAATTTCTTGTTGGGAATCCATTGGCAGCCTGATTGATGCTTGGAGCAGTGACTGCTCATGATGTTTTCACCATAACCTCAGTTTGAGGGGTTTGGTAAGTAGTTGCTAACTGCATCCAGT
>NW_025974512.1:0-8451 GCF_021869965.1 Rhincodon typus
CCCTGCCTTTATCGATCCCCCCCATCTACTCCTTCTAATCCATTTCCCCCAATCATCATCTAGTCCCTCCCTCATCTGATTGTTTGATTTTTGATTGATTGGTTTTATTGTCATGTGTACTGAAATACAGTGAAAAGCTTTGTTTACGAGTGGTACAGGCAGATCACAGCAAGCAAAGGATGTACAGATCAAAAAGACTTGGAGACATACAGGTTACATTATTGGAGGGTAGAGTCCATTCATCACTTTCAGAGTTGTTTTTTAAAGCAACATTTCAGCATTCAGGCAGCATTTCACATTCTACTCCTCTCCTACAGAAAGAAGCTGTTCCTGAACCTGCTTGTGCGTGTGTTGAGGTTTCTGTATCTTCTGCCTCATGGAAGAGGTTGTAGGAGATCATTACCAGGTTGTGCCTTCTTGACTGTTGCATCTACGTGCGAAGTCCAGGACAGGTTGTTGGTTATCATCACTCCGACAAACTTGATGCTGTTCACTCTCTCAACCTCAGTTCTGTTGATGTAGATGGGGGCGTGTTCTCCTTTCTTTCTGAAGTCCATAATCAGTCCTTTAGTCTTGCCGATATTGAGAAACAGATTGTTTTCATTGTACCTCGTCACCAAGCCCTCCTACTCCCTTCTGTACTTGGACTCATTGTTGTTAGATATCTGTCCCACTATGGTGGTGTTGTCAGTGAACTTGTAGATGGCGTTCGTTCTGAATTTGGCAACACAGTCATAGGTGTGCAGGGAGTACAGTAGGGGGCTGAGGATGCATCCTTGGTCGGGGTGGGCGGGGTTCCAGTGTTGAGTGTTATTGTGAAGGAGTTACCTATCCTCACTGATTGCAGCCTAAGGGTCAGAAAGCTGAGGATCCAGTTGCAGAGGAGCCAAGATCAAGGTCATGGAATTTTGAGATCAGTCTGGAGGGGATAATGATGTTGAAGGCAGAGCTGTAGTCAATGAGCAGGAGTCTGACATAGGTGTCTTTGTTGTCTAAATGTTCCAGGGATGAGTGCAGGGCTAGGGATATGGCATCCTCTGAGGACCTGTTATGTCGTAGGCAAACTGTAGGGGGTTGAGGCACCACCTAGACTCTCTAGATGACATTTTAAATCCCTATCAGTCTACCTCCTGATGCTCAAACTCTCTTCAGTATTGCCAACCTCGCTAACCCATTTTCTTCTGTGTGGATACTTTGAATATAAAACAACTTACCCACTGGGAGATCATTGAACTTTTCTTTATATTTAGTCTTAAATTGCACAACCTGCTAGCCATATCTGAAAATGATTGAAATTTGCAGGTGTCAGTAAATCAATTGACACTTGATGTTTTTATCACTTTGAATACAGTTACTAAGTGTTGTAGAGAATTATCTGTCTGGGTGATGTGGTTTTAGATGGGCCTTGAATCCAAGACTTTGTGACCCAGGGGCAAGTACCTCCCATTCCACTTATTGATTTCCTCCATTAACTCTTCCAATTCTCTGTGTTTCTCTGGTTGCATATGCACCTCATTTCTAAACTTTAATCGTTTTCTGATTCCCACAATTACAGTTTCTGTGTTATTCTGCATTTATGCTCATGGCATTTTCTCTCCCTTCCCTTTTCTTTATTGTGATGTTCCGTCTAATGTTTTTTTTATCTGTAATGTATTTTAGTTCAGATTGTTGCTAAAACCACAGGCAACTTTTTTGTTTGTTTGATCAATTACATTAATTTGCTGGGTGCTTCTGAAGCTTTGTGTTTTTATTTAGATTTAAAACAAATGTATTATTTTTCCTTCATGTTCTCATCTGCTTCTGCTTTTCTCCCCCAAACCACTCAGTAGTGAATTGACTCCTGCTGGTTTGCATTGTTGTTTTTCACACAAGTAAATGTTAACCATAAATAAACTCTTCCTTTCTCTGCTAGGGCCTCAAAAAGATCACTCGAATTTGTAGGAGAGGAGTAGAATGTGAAATGCTGTCTGAATGCTGAAATGTTGCTTTAAAAAAAACTCTGAAGATGTTGGAGTTGCTTACTTAATGAATTTGTCACTTTACGAAAGTGTGATTTTATTTCCTGTTTATTGCAGCCGTGAAGGGAAGGTGAAATGTCCCTGTACGATGATTTGGGGGTTGAGACCAGCGACTCAAAGACAGAGGGCTGGTCAAAAAATTTCAAACTCCTTCAGTCTCAGCTGCAGGTGAAGAAAGCAACACTTACACAAGCAAAGGTAATATTTTTTATTTTTCACCTCTTTATTTACAAGCCAGGCTCGAAGTACAGTAATATTGCTAAATAATGGAAACTCGGTCACATTTTCGTACAGGAAGGCCAACTGTTGGGCAAACTCCCTCAGAGGTATTTTCCTCAACCAATCTGTGTTGTGCACTTCCTTGTGTGAGCAGAGAACTTCTCCTGCATTCAGCTTTTGAGATCTTCCCTTAAAATGTGCTGCAATCCATTGTGGATTCTTTGTCCTCCTCTTGTTACTAATGCCCACTCCATACTCGATATAACAGCTCAGGTGAAACGACCCTGAGAACTGAAGGCTGTGTGTTTTGGCTTACGATGCTTCCAGTCTTTGCTGGTGCCTGATCTTCATCCAGCACTTTGCGACTGAGATGAAGGAAAAGTTAATGATCAGTTTGTTTCTGTTCCAAAATCCTGGAAGATGGATAATGATTGGAAATATTGGCTACTCACCCCGTTCCCCCCTTTTATGGCTGAAGCAAGGTGCAAATATTGTTGAAGGGTGAAGAAGATAAGAATTATTTTAAAAAGCAAAATGATCTGTTTGTGATGAACAAGTCTGAATAACTTTTATCACTTACTGGTTATTCACACAGTTTATCGTCTGCGAATTTCTGTTTCTGATAATGTTTATCAGCAGGAGATATGTTACTGTTAATGTCTTGTGGTGGGATGATTTATTAAAGAGTTATTTTCTTTTTGAGTTTACTATCTTTTCAGTTGGAAGACTTTGTTCTTTTGGTAGAAACTGACACTGGTTCTAATTCATGTCTGCTATTGCTTCTAGACCCAGCGCTCAAAGCAGAGCACAGTTTTAGCTCCAGTTATAGACCTCAAGCGAGGCACCTCTGGGGATGACAGGCAGATTGTTGACACACCACCTCATATAGCATCTGGCTTAAAGGTAAGAATCTCTTCAGGATTTCATGAATTATGTTTTTTACTGGTTTTGAACATTTTATTTGCTGACAATTTTGGTCTCGTAATTCACAAGGACAGAAGCAAGAATTCCACACGGGTTGGTCGTTTAGCAATTTGACTGGTTGGTCAGCAGATTGCCACAGAGTATACAATGGGAAATTATTGTTAATTTCGAAAAAGATGCAATTTGTGGACATGTTCTTTCTGCTGTTAGGGGATAAGTTAGGGGATAGATATGAATCTATCTAGTTTCTACCAAGTGTAAATTAGCACTTTGAGACAAACACAGAGAATGCTGGAGAAACTCAGCAGGTCTACCAGCGACTGTGGGGAGAGAAACAGAGGTAACGTTTTGAATCTCAGTAGTTGGAATGTGTGGCCTACATTCCTGGCATTGCATCCGCCAATCCGAGTCTACTTGCTAACTAATCTGCCTCTTTTCTCATGCAGTTTAAATTGTCATTCCCTTTGCAATTTGGCATTCTTGTGTCTTTCGTGATGAGTGCAAGACACAAAATTCAACAACGTGTCTATTTCTGTTTTAGCAATATTCACGTTCAGCTTAAGCAGGTAGCTTTTGACTCTTTCCCGTGGCTCTTTGTAAAACTGTAGTGGTGGCAGATATATTGCCACAGTTCAACAAATCTCTGGAACCTCTCCCAAGTAACTCTGGAGATTACCAAGGCCTTGCTGATGGTCATGGTTAGATGGCAATTGGAATCAGAGCTGTCAAGAATGATTGGGTCCTTCTTTAGTCATTCAGCATGAAGTCAGCAACCTGGCTCACATCGGCCAACAGAGAGTAATTGAATTACATTTTACTTTGAATTGAAGTAAAGAATTGTGCATTGGTTTCTTTGATTTGCTTTTTAAAGGGTTACCTGTAATCTACAAGTACAGGTTACATGGTTACAGGTTAGTAAGTGGTTTGAGTTTAAAAGGAAAACCGCAAATTCTGGAAATCAGAATTAATACTGAAAAGTCTGGAAGTGGAGGGTGAGGTCATGCAACATGTAATTGAGCCAAGTTATAATATCATAAATAGCATCCTTATAACAAGTGGAAATGATGTGGCATTTCACTTTTCAGAACTGAAACGTTTGTAAAAATGATTGCCTGTCAGAAAATCAGTAGCAGTAATTAAGATGTGGCATTTCTGTTTAGAAAATAGAGAAGTATTCTTCCATAACTATGATCTTATCAGAATGATATGATTTGATTTTGATCCCAGCAGGTGAAGTGAAATATTTATTGAAAATTTCTGTTTTTACGAATGTTGTGCGGTACTGATCTGAAAGCTTTGACTCTAGCTCCGAGGTGGTTGTGTTTAGAAAGCTCTCACTGGCCCACCAGCTAATCTTAGTTAAATGCTCTAGACATTGGTGTAAAGGGTAGAATTTCAAAACTTGCAGATGACGCAAACTTTGCAAGTATTGTGAATTGTGAGGAGGATAATGTTAAATTTCAAAAGGTTTGACGGATGGGTTGCTCAATTAGCAGATGAAATTTAATGCAGAGAAAAGTGAAGTGATTCATTTCAGTAGGAAGAACAGAGACAATATAAAATCAGGGATACAGTTCTAAAGAAGTTGCAGGAACTGAGAGATCTGGGTTATATGGACACAAATTGTTGAAAGTGTGAGGGCAAATAAAGACCACAGTTACTGTGTGAACGTGCTTTGTAAAGGGACATGAAGAACAAAAGCAAGGAAGCTATAATATATCTCTGGTTAAGACACTTATACTAAAACACTAGTTCAACCTGAAGTAAAAGGCTTTATTCATTTCTGGGCTCCACACTTTAGGGAAGGCTTGAAGGCATTAGAGAGAGACAATGCTGAAAAGATTCACGAGATGGTCACACAGGTGAGGCGGATCAGTGACATAGATTGGACAAAACTATTTTGCTCAGAGAGGAGAAGATTTGATGGTGATATTCCAAAATCAGATGGGGTCAGGATAGAGGGGAGAAACAGCTCCCATTGTTGGAAGGATCGAGAAGCAGAAGATGCCAATTTAAGGTGATTGGTAAAAGAAGCAATGGCAACATTAGAAAGAACCTTTTACTCATTGAGTAGGTAGGATCTCAAATGCGTCTCAATCCACCTGAGAGCATTGCGCAGCCAGAATCAACTATGGCTTCCAAAAAGGTCTTGAATCATCACGTAAGGAGGAAATATTTGAAGGTTAAGTGGAAAAATGGGGTAGTGACACTAGGTGAATTGCTCTGGCAGAGAGTCAGCCTAGATGCAAAGGGCTAAGTGGCCTCTTTCTTGGCTGTAATAATTCTGTGATTCAGTTCTTTGACTCTTCATTTATGACCGTGGCAGAATATATCCCTATCTGAGGAGGGTCTTGTGTATAAAATCAGGTACTGTTTTGCTTTAGTATTTAACATATCAACTATTGCTACTCTTTCCAAGGATCCGGTACCAAGTGGATTCTCTACAGGAGAGGTTTTGATCCCATTGGCTGATGAGTATGACCCCATGTACCCAAATGACTATGAGAAAGTTGTGAAAAGACAGCGCGAGGACAGACAACGACAGCGTGAGCTGGAACGACAGAAAGAAATTGAAGAAAGGGAAAAGTAAGTGTTTGGAAAGCTCTGAATGTTTTTTTGTGTTTGAAGGAGGATTGCAAGAATACTAGTTTACCAAAAATGTGCCTCAAATAGTTTGATGTTTGAGACATTGAACATAACAGTTCCCAACATCAGCAATTTCGTTGGCAACATGAACTGACATGCCAAACTATCTAACTGGGCCACTTTTGAAGTTTAATTTTTCTTTTATCTTCACTCTGTTTTCTTGCAATTTGCATCATGCCATCTAGAATTCTCAGTATGGAACTCTGACCAGCAGCTTAGTTTCAGTGTTTTTGTAGAAGGCAGTTGGAGTATGAAGAGTGTGTTTGTGTGAATATTTTGCAGAGTAATGGATTCAAGAGTTTGAGAGATGGAACCATGGATGATGGGAGCTCAATTTTTTGCCTTCAGAGGCTCGTTCTTCCCTATTGTAAAAGCTTCGTGGACTCCTGTAACATTTTAAAAAATTCATTCAACTGTTCTAATGCAGTTACAACACTAGCATCTACCATGTGGAAGATTGCCCACGTATATACTGTACATAAAAAGCAGACAATTCCAACCAGGACAATTACTGTACCAACAGTCTACTCACAATCATCAGTAAAACGATGGAAGTTGTCATCAACAGTGCTATAGCTCAGCAGTAGCCTTCTCAGTGACGCCCAGTTTGGGTTCTGCTAGGTGCACTCAGCTCCTGACATCACTACAGCCTTGGTTAAAACATGGAAAAAAGAGCTGAATTCCAGAGGTGAGGTGAGAGTGACTGCTGTGACATCGAGGCTGCATTTGACTGGGTGTGGCAACAAGGAGTCCCAGCAAAACTGGAATCAATCTGTATTAAGAAGCAAACTCTCCGCTGGTTGGAGTCATACCAGTCACATGGGAAGATGGTTGTGAGTTTTGGAGGTCAGTCATCTCAGGTCTAGGACATAGCTGCAGGAGTTCCTCAGGGTAGTGTCCTAGGCCCAAACATCTTCAGCTGCTTCATCAATGACCTCCTCTCCATCATAAGGTCAGAAGTGGGGATGTTTGCCGATGATTGCACAAAGTTCAGCACCATTCATGACTCCTCAGATACTGAAGTAGTCCGTGTTCAAATGTAGCAAGATCTGGACAATATCAAGGCTTGGGCTGACAAGTGGCAAGTAACATTCATGCTGCACAAATGCCAGGCAATGACCATCTCCAATAAGAGGCAATCTAACCACTGTTGCTTGACATTCACTGACATTACTATTACTGAATTCTCCACTATCAACATCCTTGTGGTTGCCATTGACCAGAACTTCAAGTGGATTTGCCACATAAACACAGTGGCTGCAAGAGCAGGTCAGAGGCTAGGAATACTGTGGCGAGTAAGTCACCTCCTGATTCCCCAAAGCCTGTCTGTCATCTACAAGCCACAAGTCAGGAGTGTGATGGAATGCTCCCCACTTGCCTGGATGGATGTGGCTCTGACAACACTCACGAAGCTTGACACCATCCAGGACAAAGCAGCCCGCTTGATTGGCACCACATCCACAAGCATCCATTCCCTCCACCACTAGTGCTCAGTAGTTGTGTGCACTATCTACGGCATGCAATGCAGAAATTCAGAGAAGCCCCACAGGGAGCACCTTCCAAACCCATGACCACTTCTTTCCAAAAGGCCAAGGACAGCAGGTACACGGTAACACCACCCCCTGCAAGTTCCTCTCCAAGCCACTCATCATCCTGACTTGAAAATATATCACAGTTCCTTCTTTGACACTGGGTCAGAATCCTGGAACTCCCTCCCTTGTGTGTTAACCTATTGTATGTGGACTGGTGGTTCAAGAAGGCAGCTGTCCACCACCTTCTCGATGGCAGCTAGGGGCAGGCAATAAATGTTGGCCCAGCCAGTTACACCCACATCCCACGAGTGAGTAAAAAAAACTTCAGTGGGACACTAGCGCCAATCTGTCCTTAGTGTTCTGTCCATGTTTATCACTGTAGTCAGATCAGTTTAGTCTGTACATCTCTGATAGAGTTTGGAAGTTCAATCTAGATATAGTTTTCTCTCTTTCTTTATAGTCATTATGGGAACTGTTGATGTTACAATTGCCCCTCCCCATTTAAGATGATTGTCAGTATCTTCAATTGTCACTGTTCCTCCAGGATTTGTGGAGTTCAAATTCTTGCTTTACTTTTCCTCAGCAATTTCTGCTGTGGACATATTGCATTTTGAAGCAGAAAGTATCGGATGGAACCAGTAAATCAGATTCAGTCATGGCTTTGGAAATCGAGTATGCCCCTGAAGATAAATGATTTGCAAGGCTACAGGGAAAGAACAAAGGAGTGGGAATAACAGTTATTCATGCAGAGAGCCATCATGAATTCAGTGGCCCATATGGCATGCTGTGTGAAAACCAAAATTTGATTCCATAAATTCATGAATCTGAACAACAGTTCAATCTTTTCTTTGCTCATCAAACCCAATTATATTGACTGCCAACTGAAAGGGAATTACCCCGTATTGATTCAGTGCCTCTGTACTGATTCACTGTACAGTCCAGTGTGAAGGATGCTTGTGAAATTTTAATTAAGACGAATTACCGAGAAACTGAAAACTGCACTTGGTTTGAGAGGTAGTAGGAACTGCTGATGCTGGAGAATCTGACATAACAAGGTGTAGAGCTGGATGAACACAGCAGGCCAAACAGCATCAGAGGAGCAGGAAAGCTGA
>NW_025974513.1:0-8450 GCF_021869965.1 Rhincodon typus
ACTGAGCGGGTACCTCATTGTGAGAGTCAGAATCAAGGGAGTGCTCACATTTTAGACAGTCAGTGCATGTAGTCAGCACTGTCAGTGGGTGAGTACGAAGAGTCCATTCTGAAGCAGTGCCTCAGTGTTATGGGATCAGAATGGATGGAGGGCCACATGATTAGCGGTTTAGTCCAAAGGAACGGAAGCACTGTCAGATCTCATTGCCGTGATATGGTGGTGTCGATGTTGGACTGAAGGAGGAGTGAGGTTCCAAACGCTTGTGTTTTCAAATAAACGTGTTGGATGATAACCTGGTGTCGTATGACTTCAGACCTCGTTGACATGGCGTCAGAACTGTGGGAGTACATTATAGGCACTGGGTCAGTACTGAGGGAGTGCCTCATTGTCAGAACGTCAATGTTGTGCCAGTGCCTCATTGAAACGGGGGTCAGGATTTAGGTTGTGCCTCACGATTACAGAATCAGTACTGAGGAACTGCAGGTCTGTCAGAAGATCAGTTCTGAGGTAGGACTGGAATGTCAGTCCAGAGCCTCACTGTTCTGTATGTCCCTGGCTCTGCCTCAGCCTCAGTACTGACCCTCTGATAATTATGCACTCCCACTGATCTTACCCTCCAACAGTGCTGAAATGCCATAGTGCTGATTCTCTCATCAGAATCACAGAATCCCCACAGTGTAAAAGAGTCTATTAAGCCCAAGTCCACACTGACCCTCCTAAGCGCATCTGACCCAGGCCCTTAACCTATCCCTGTAACCCTGCATTTCCCGTCTGAGAATAAGGATCTCCCTTTTTATTCTCACATGATGCCCTCCCTCAGAATGGACTCTTTGACAATGAAACACACCCTTAGGAATTAATCACTGATAAGACACTCTCTCAGTGTTGACCGCTGATCATGAGGCTCTCGCTCAGTCCTGGCACCCTGACAATTCTGATCCCATTTCAAAGAGGCACGACCTCACCAATGACCCTCTGACAAAGGAGCGGTGTGTCAGAACTGAGCATCTGACAAGGAGGCACTCGTTCAGTCTGACCCTCTCTCACTGCTGCAGAAGTGATCTTTTGTTAATGAGGTACTGCCTGGGTTCTACACCTGACAGAGCTGAAATACCTCAGTACTTACTGTCAGTCTGTGGCAAACCCTCCATTTTGACACCATTACATTGAAGCACAGCCTCAGTGCTGATCCACTGACAAAGAGACTCTGTCTCAGAACTGACCAGCTGACAGTATGCCGGTGCCCTCAGTACTGACACAATAATAATGAAGCCCTCCCTCAGGACTGACCCTCTAAATGTGAAGTCGCCTTCAATTCTGATGCCCTTACAATGAAGCACTGCCGCAGTTCTGACACCTGCATAATTAGGAACTGGCTCTGTCTGACAGTAATGCACTCCTGTAGTAGTGACCCTCTGACAATGAAGCACTCCCTCTGCACTGAAGCTCTGACAGTGCTTCAATTCCTCAGTCATGCCCCTCTGACAATGAAACAGTCCATCAGTTCTGACACTGTCACAGTGCTGCAATGTCTTAGTGACACTGTAATCGTTTCACACAACCTCAGTTTTGACGCCTTTATCGTGAGGCAATGCCTCAGCGCTGATCCTCTGATACAGCTGCAATACCTTAGCACTGACCCTCTCTGTGCAGCAAACCCTCAATTCCCACACCGTCACGCTGAGGAACTGCCTCAGAACACAAACTCTGACAATGAGTCATTCCCAGACGACGAACCCTCTGACAAATGAACAATGCCTCAGAACTGACACACTGACAATAAGGCAGTCCCTGAGTAGTGACCCGCTGATCATAATATCACAGTCATGACCCTCTAATTGTGTGGCGTCCTTTCAATTCGGACATCTTTCGAAAGAAGCACTGCCTCCGTATTGATGCTGTGACAATGCTTCAGTAGCTCAGTGCTCACCTGCTAATCATGGAGCTATCCCACAGTTCTGATCCCGTTCCATAGAGGCCCTCGCTGAATCCTGACCCTCTGACTGTCCAAGA
The DNA here is from genome assembly GCF_021869965.1 of Rhincodon typus. Classification (NCBI taxonomy): domain Eukaryota; kingdom Metazoa; phylum Chordata; class Chondrichthyes; order Orectolobiformes; family Rhincodontidae; genus Rhincodon; species Rhincodon typus. The sequence goes on from NW_025974513.1 coordinate 2,014, forward strand.
CTATCTCAGTACTGGTCCTGCAAACGTGTTTCACTGCCTTATTTCTCACCCCATTATATTGAGACTGTGCGCCCACTGGACCCTCTAACAGTGAGAGAGTCCCTCAGCAGTGACACTACTGTGAAGCACTGTCACTGACCCTCTGACAATGAGGCTGTCAATTCTGGCCCCTTTTCATTGAGGCACTGCGTGAGTATTGACCATTGAGACACTTCCTCAGTAGTTACCTTCAGACCGATTAGGGTTAAGGCCAGATGGGGACCAGGGTGGGGCTATGGTTAGGGTTAGGGCTGAGTCTAGGGTTAGAGTTGAGGTCAGGGTTGAGGCTGTAGTTGGGGGCTGGGACCAGGATCGGGACAAGCTCAGTCGGGGGAGTGAGGAGGGGATGGTCGGATGGCCGAGGACCGGGGCACAGGACAGTCGGGGCCAGGAGAGTGACAGGCTGGAATTAGGGCAAAAGATGGGGGCTGGGCCGGGCTTTGGTTGGGATTAGAGTTATGTCGGGGCTCGGGTCTGGGACAGGCAGTGCTTAGGGTCGGGGCTGCGGGCTGGCTTCTGGGACCTTAACCGGTTCTGGGTCGGGGTCGGGGTCGAGGTCGGTGTCAGGTTCAGGGCCGTGGTTGGGGATGGATTAAGGGTCCGGGCTGCGACAGGCTGCGGGGGATTGTTGGTCTGGTGGGCGCTGATGGCTGGGTCTGGGTCTGGGTCTAGGTCGCTGGCATCTGGGCAGGGTGGGGTAGGATCAGGGCTGGGTGCCTGGGCCGAGGCCACGACAGGCTTCTGGCCGAGGGCTGGGGGTTAGGGTCAGTGTCCGGTGTCCGCGGCCGGGACAGTCTGGGGGTAGGATTGGGGTCAGGAACTGGGGGCCGCGGCCGTGTTAGTCTGGGTTTAGGGTTGGAGTCGGGGACTTGGGGCTGCGGCCAGGACAGTCTGGGGTTAGGTTTGGGGTCGGGGACCAGCGATGGCAGTGTCGGGGCTGCGACAGACTGGTGGCTGGGGTCTGGGGCCGGTTTGAGTTTACGGCCGGGACAGGGGCTGAAAGCTGGGATCTGGGGCCGGTGCGTCGGGCCGAGGATAAGGCTAAGTTTACGGTGATGGTCTGGGCTGGGGCCACGGATTGTGTTGGGCCGGGCCAGGCCGGGGCTGCGACAGATTGTCGGCCGGGATTCGGCTGGGGTCTGAAGGCTCGGGTCTGGGGTGACTGTCCAGGTTTAGGGTTAGGATTGGGGCTACGTTTTTGGTGATTTTTGGGGCTGCGACAGGCTCGGGTTGGTGTGGGGGTTGGGGGCTTGGGTTCTGGGCCAGGACAGACTGGGATTCGCGTCGGGGCTTGGGGGCCGCGGCCGGGTCCCGAACAGTCTGGGGTTAGGGCCTGGAGCCGGGACAGGCTGTGGGCCGGGGTGAGGGTCAGTTCCGTGGTATGGGGGCGGGGCTCGGACAGGCTGGGGACGGAGGCTGGGGCCGGGACAACACCCAGTAAAGAAACCACAAAGTCAGATCCCGCCGTAAATAAAGTGTAAATGATAGAGCTCCCTGTAAATAAACCCTGTAAATCCTCCCGAAAATCCCCCTAAAACCTCAAACAGACGACAGCAATAAAAAAACCAAAAACACAGAGCCTCCAGTTAATGAAAGCTAAAACACAAGGCCCACTCTAAATCAACACTGAATAACAGAGCCCCGAGTAAAGCACTGCGAGATAGTAAGATTCAATTAGTACCTCATAGTCAACAAGTCAGATGTGAGGCAGTGCCTGTTTGTCAGACAGTCAGTAATGCAGAAGGGCAGTGTTGTCTAACGGTCATTACTGAGGTAGCGCCGCACGATTACACGATCAGTCCTGAGGGAATGCCACGCGAATAGAGGATCAAATCTGGGTTATTGCAGCACTGAGAGGGTTGGAGTGAGATAACACCTCAGTGTCGGCAGTGTACTGAAGTTCTGAGGAAGGGTCCCCGGACCTGAAACGTTAACTCTGTTTTCTCCTTCACAGATTATGCCAGACATGCTGAGCTTTTCCAGCAAACCTGACTGCCCTGGTCGACGCATTGTCTCCGCCTGCTCCTCCCCCACCGAACTTATCTCCACCTATTTCAACTCTATTTTCTCCCCCTTGGTCCAGGAACTCCCTACCGACGACCGTGACACCACCCACGCCCTCCACCTCCTCCACAACTTCCATTTCCCTGGTCCTCAACACTTCATCTTTACCATGGACGTCCAGTCCCTCTACAACTGCATTCCCCGGACAGATGGCCTGAAGGCCCTCTGCTTCTTCGTGTCCCGCAGGCCCGACCAGTCCCCCTGCACTGACACCCTCATCCGCTCAGCCAAACTCGTCCTCATCAAGTTCTCTTTCAATTCCTCCCACTTCCGACAGACAAAGGGGGTGGCCATGAGTACCCGCATGGGCCCAAGCTATGCCTGCCTCTTTGAAGGTTACACGGAACAATCCGTCTTCCGTAGCTACACTGGCCTAAAACACCACCTCTTCTTCCGTTGCATTGATGACAAAATCTGCGCCGCCTCGTGCTCCCACAAGGAGCTCAAACAGTTCATCCACTTCACGAACACCTTCCACCCCAAACTTAAGTTCACCTGGACCATCTCGAATACCTCTCTCTCCTTACTGGACCTCTCTGTTTCCATGTCTGGCAACCACCTAGAAACTCATATCCATTTCAAGCCCACCGACTCCTACAGCTACCGAGAATACAACTCCTCCAACCCACCTTCCCGCAAAAATGCCATCCCCTATTCCCAACTCCTTCACTTCCACCGCAACTGTTCCCAGGATGAGGCATTCCACTCCCATACATCTCAGATGTCCTCGTTTTTCAAGGACTGCAACTTCTTCCCCTCAGTGGTCGAGAACGCCCTCGAACATTTCTCCCGCATTTCCCACAACTCATCCTTCACAACCCCTCCCCGCAATAACAATCAAAACAGAATCCCCCTCACCTTCACGTACCAGCCCACCAAACTACTGATCCAACGCATCATCCTCCAACACTTTCGCCATCTGCAAACCGACTCCACCACCAAAGGCATTTTTCCCTCCCCACCCTGATCTGTTTTCCGGAGGGACCGCTCTGTCCGTGACTCCCCTGTCCCCTCCACACTCCCCTCCAGCCCCACCACACCCAGCACTTTCCCCTGCAACCGCAGAAAATGCCACACTTGACCCTACACCTCCCCCCTCACACTCATCCCAGGCCACAAGAAGAATTTCCACATCAAGCAGATGTTCATCTGCACATCTGCTAATGTGGTATACTGCATCCACTGTTCCCGTTGTGGCGGCCTCTACATTGGGGAAACCAAGCGGAGGATTGGGGACCGCTTTGTAAAACACCTACCCTCGGTTTGCTCTGAACGACTGCACCTCCCACCCGCGAACCATTTCAATTCCCCCTCCCATTCCTCAGACGACATGTCCATCCTGGGCCTCCTGCAATGCCACAACGATGCCACCCGAAGGTTATAGGAACAGCAGTTCATATGCCAATTGGGAGCCCTGCAGCCCAATGTTGTCAATGTGGAATTCACAAGATTCAAACTCTCCCCTCCCTCTACCGCATCCCAAAACCAGCCCAGCTCGTCCCCGCCTCCCTAAACTGTTCTACCTCCCACCTATCCCCTCCTCCCACCTCAAGCGCCACCCCCATTTCATACCTGCAGACCTCATCCCGTCCCCTTGACCTGTCTGTCCTCCCTGGACTGAAATACATCCTCCCTAACGCCCCAGCTGCACTCACCTTTACTGGGTCCATTCCCGCCTCTTTGACCTGTCTGTCTCCTCTCCACCTATCTTCTCCTCTATCCATTTTCTACCCGCCTCCCCCTCATTTCCTATTTATTTCAGACCCTCCTTCCCCTCCCCCACTTCTGAAGAAGGGTCGAGGTCCGAAACGTCAACCTTCCTGCTCCTCTGCTGCTTGGCCTGCTGTGTTCATCGAGCTCTGCACCTTGTTATCTCAGATTCTCCAGCATCTGCAGTTCCTACCATCTCTGCTAACACAGAAAACTTGTTTGATGTACTGCAAGCTATTCAAGTCCTGGGAGAATTTTGCTGAGGGCTGATTAATATTATGCTCTTTCATAGCTTCGGTTGACACGATGGTATTGTTCTGAATATGTTAGAAAATTAAGACATACTCAGGGATAGACTCTGATGTAGACACAGGGTTGGCGACTGTTAGCAAAATAAGGCCGTGAAGATTAAAACTGTGAAAAGGCATTAAATGGGGTTGAAGGAACATTTTAATTTAGTATCCCTTTAATAGTGAAAAGTATGACAAGATCGCAGTTTCATGAATGAATGAAATGCGGTAATAGTAAACATAGTACGCCAGTAAGTGGTCAGTAAAGTTATGAATGTATGAGAGCGCGAGAGTGGTAATATGGAACGCTTGTGGGTCCATTGCTAAAGAGGAAATTTAGTACAACAGTAAAGAGGCTTGCACTAGTAATTATTTACCAAAAATCACTGGACTCTGGGGTGGTTCCCGCAGATTGGAAAACAGCCAATGTGAGGCCAGTGAGTAAAAAAGGAAGCAGACAAAAAGCAGGTAACTATAGGCCAGTTAGCTTAAATTCGGTTGTGGGTAAAATGCTTGAATCCATCTTTAAGGAAGATAATAGCAAGACAACTGGATATAAATTGTCCCATTGGGAACACCCAGCATGGGTTCATGAAGGGTAGGTCATGTTTAACTAACTTGGTGGAATTCTTTGAGGACATTACTTGCATGGTGGACAATGGGGAACCTGCGGATGTCATGTATCTGGATTTCCAGAAGGCATTTGACAAGGTGCCACACCAAAGGCTGCTCCATAAGATAAAGTTGCACGATATTGCCAGTAATGTATTGGCATGGATAGAGGATGATTGACGAGAAGAAAATTAAGGGTAGGGGTAAATGGGTGCTTTTCTGGCTGGCTGTCAGTGGCTCGTGGTGTGCCTCAGGGATCAGTGTTGGGACTGCAATTGTTTACAATTGACATCGATGATTTGGAGTTGGGGACTAAGTGTGGTGTGACAAAATTTGCAGATGACACTGAGATGAGCGGTGGAGCAACGTGTGCAGAAGACAGTGAAAGTCTGCAGAGGGATGTATAGTCTAAGTGACTGGGCAAAGGTCTGGCAGAAGGAGTACAATGTCGATAAATGTGAGGTCATCCGTTTTGGTAAGAATAACAACAAAATGGATTATGGTTTAAATCGTAAAAAATTGCAGCATGCTGCTGTGCAGAGGGACTTGGGTGTCCTTGTGCATGAATCGCTAAAAGTGGTATTGCAGGTGCAGCAGGTAATTAAAAAGGCAAATAGAACTTTGTCTGTCATTGCTCGAGGGATGGAGTTTAAAAACAGGGAGGTAATGCTGCAGCTGTATAGGGTCCTGGTGAGGCCGCTCTTGTGGTACTGTGTGCAGTTTTGGTCTCCTTACTTGAGAAGGGATATACGAGCACTGGACGGGGTGCAGAGGAAATTCACTCGGTTGATTCTGGAGTTGAAAGGTTTGGAATATGAGGAGAGACTGAGTAGGCTGGGATTATACTCATTGGAATTCAGAAGAATGAGGGGAGATCTGATAGAAACAAACAAGATTATGAAGGGAATAGGTCAGTTGGAGGCAGGGAGGTTGTTTCCACTAGTAGGTGAAACTAGGACGAGCGGGCATAGCCTCAAATTAAAAGGAAGCAGATATAGGACTGAGGACAGGAGGAACTTCTTCACCCAAAGGGTTGTGAATCTTTGGAATTCCCTGCCCAGTGAAGCGGTTGAAGCTACCTCGCTGAATGGTTTTAAGGCAAGGTTCGATAAATTTATGAACAATAAAGGAATTAAGGTTAATGGTGAGCGGGCGGGTAAGTAGAGCTGAGTCTCAAAAAGATCAGCCATGATCTTATTGAATAGCGGGGCAGGCTCGAGGGGCCAGATGGCCTGCTCCTGCTCTTAGTTCTTATTTTTTTATGTTATAATGTTATAGTCCCTCACAAAAACCACAGAAAAGGATATTTTAAGACGATCGACCCTGCATTACTGAAGACGCGCTCGCAAGAGGTTCTGAGGAAGGATCACCTGACACGAAACGTTAACTCTGTTTTTTGCCCTCACAGATGATGCCAGACTTGCTGAGCTTTTCCAGCAACTTTGTATTTTTTCCTGATTTGCAGCATCCGCAGTTCTTCCGGTTTTTACTATGCGTTTTGGTAATTATTTGCAGGGGGCTCTTTATTTATAGCGAGCTCTGTCTTTTAGAGTCTATTTTTAAGTGGCCCTGTTTTATGGATAATTTAAAGGTCGGCTCGATATTGGCGTGTATTGACAAGTGCTCTGTGTTTTCGACTTTATTTCGAGGGAGCCCTGTGTTTTACATTTTACTCCCTGGGGCATCTGTTTTAGAGGTCATTTAAAGGGGTCTGTACATTTG